>NC_049224.1:35727573-36029846 GCF_011100685.1 Canis lupus familiaris | reverse complement strand
CCTTGAGTCCCACAGTATAGACGCCTGTGAAGACCATGCCACGTGTTGCTGTTCTTGCTGAGGATCCCAGCCCCTGACGTGGGAGTCCCGTTCGAGGGCAGAGGTGACCTTCCCTGCAGTGATGAGGACTCAGGACATGGACCCGGATGTGGCAGCCTGACTAATGGCAGGTGTTCCCCAGAGGCCGAGCCCGTGAGGCACAATGGCCGTTGACATGCCAGGTCCCTTGTCAGTAGCGCTCCCCCGCTTCAGGCGGCTGTTGTTTGGCTTTCAGTGTGGCATGGGCACCACTTGCCTAGGGCTGTTCTGCCCACACGCCAAGAGCCAAATTGTCATGTGCGTGGGACCAGTCACCTGTCCGACCTTCGTGTGGCCACCTCTTCTCATAGGGCTTCGTGAAGGCCTGAGGCGTGCATCCATTCATTATCTGAGGCCCGCTGCCCTCACAGGGCTCATTGCCTTTCCCCATGGTCGCTGAGGTTTCATGCTGCGCCCGGTAACGGCACAGCTAATGGGGCAACGTAATCCACATCGACATCGCTTCGAAGGTGGAAAGTGGGTATTTGGAGGAGAGTCCTTGTGCTGCGCTTTGCCAGAGGGCTTCGGACACGTGGTGTCTCAGGGCTTTGCAACGTCCCCTGAGGTCAGTCACGTCATCTCATGCTATTACGTGCCAGCGTCTGAGGCCATGGATCCCCGGATTGCCCATGTACTTTGCGCTGATGAACTCTAAACGTTAGCTCCTGAGCCACGGATGGCCAGCCTGCCAGCCTGCCAGCCTGCCCTGCACACGCACACATGTGCACACCTGCTTGCTGGTAAACCCATAGAATCACACTGATGCACACACACTCAAACACACCCACAGAGGGCCCCACAGAAACAGACGCATGCACATCCCCACTCATGGCGTGTGGTCTTACCAGAAACATTGTCATATTCTAACAAGGAAATTCCTAGACACACATGAGACAGAGGCACATCCCCTTGTGTGGGATGACGTGGGCCCGTTCCATCTCACTGATGAGCAGCTAGCCCTGTGGGACAGAGGGACAGCACAGGGAGATGCAAAGCTTCCCCCACGGAACCGTTTGGATCGCTCAGGCCACCTGAGCGCCTGGGTGGGTACGTCACACATTCGCCTGATTTCTCCACACCTCCTCAGGTGCTGAGGCCTAGCTAGGCTTCCTGTTGACATGGAGAAGACGACCTTCCTTTGTTTTCCATGGTGGTGTGGAGAGATGCTGGCGGGCCCTGTGGAAGAAGAGTGGTCCAGGACGGGGAACCTGCGCACGGATCACCAGAGGTAAGCTTTTGTTGTCTCAAAGTGTACTGATGGCACTAGAAGGTCCTGAGATGGCCTGCGGACCTGCCAGCCGGCTTGTGCTCCTGGCCATGGACGTTGGCTCTCCAAGAAGATTGCCTTTGCCTCTTGCTCAGGGGCATAGCTGTGGATGGTGTCCAGGGTACTGGAGGGTGCTGAGGCCACGGGGAGACCCTATGAGCTGTTCAGCCTGCGTAGTTCAATATACCAGGAGGCCGAGAAAGTGCTTGGATCGATGATGACTCCCTCAATCTGCATTCCTTGGAAAAGCTGAACAAAATGAGTGAGAACTCCCTGCCGTCGTTCTCATCGCAACTGAGGTCCAGCACGTTGTCTCCCCCAGGGAAGGAAGGAGTGAGGGACAGCTTCGTCGTGCCACACGCTAGCAACCGCCACCACCACCACCACCACCACCACCACCACCAGCAACACCACCACCACCATCTCCACCCAAGGGCCCTGGGATCAGAGTGCCTGGCGGAGGGCTGAGGGCCTAGAAACCGTGTGCTCTCCTTGGGTGGGAGTCCTCGACTTGGTGGTCCTCCATGACATGTCTGGGCTTTGGTGGCGTCTCAGACAGCCAGCAGCCAAGTGATAGGAGTTGCGTTAGGCGGCTTTGGCAGGGTCTTGAGAGCATCTATGTCAGAGTACATCGGCCAGGCCAAAGATTGAGCCAGTTCTCCTGCTGGTGTGTGGTGCCCCCCTTTCAGGGCCAGGTGCCGCCGGAGTACAGGTGGACTGCGGACCGGGCAAGGAGCAATCTCTGTCCCAGGCCTCTGTCCCACGTTCTCAGCTGAGCGCTGAACAGGGTTGCGGGAGGACAGGAAAGACACCAGATGGGTTCGGTGCATTTGATAGAGCCGTAATTCATCTGAGGCCAGACAAGGACAGAGACACACAACTCGTACGCGCACACAAATACACATACAAACATACAGAAGGACACACACAGTCACACACACGCTCACACACTCATAGTCGCATGCACAGGCATGCAAACACAAACACACACACACACACACACACACACACACACAACAAACACACCAGGAAGTCCAGGAGAGCTCATGGTGTACGTTCAGGGCAGGAGTGTAGAAGCTTTGCTGGCCACTGGGAAGAATGGGAATGGCAGGGCCAAGGGCGTCCGGAGGAAACGTGCGTGCGGGCAGGGCAGCTGACGGCCTCCCTACCCCTGGATGGTGTTACGAAAACCAACGGGTCAGAGCTTCGTGGGCTGTTTGCGGCCCCACCACCTTCCCCCATGGGCTGCGATTTACGGCCTTACGGGGCCGCCTGCCGATGGTGCCGAGGGCTCTGTCCGACCCACCCCTGGCCACGACTTTCCCAAAGAAGGGCTCTCCTGGGTGTCTACCCTGTGCCTGTGATAGCCTTGCCGGCCATTGCCACCCTGGTTGTCCCTCCCTTTGCCAGCTGGCCTTGCATACTTGGCCGTGCAGACCTTGTTTCCTGGCCTGCCGGGCTCCTGCGTGAAGGCATCCACCCAGGGCAGCCCTTGGTCAGCATCCGGAGTGGCTCCTTCCTGCTCCGTGGGCACAAGACGTCTGTGGGCTAGGCTGCAGACTGTGCAGGACAGACCACAGGGACCCGATCGTAGTCAGGTGGAGCCTCGTGTCAAGGCTGTAGGGCTTGGCCCTTGTCCTCCTCTTCATGGGAAGGCACTGGTTCTCCTTTGTATGTGCCTCTCACCTATAGTAATGTGGCCATGCCTCTGCACCAGAGTCTAAACACCACCTGTGTTTAGCCTGTCTCTGCCAATGGACAGGCCCTACCTTGAGTCCCACAGTATAGACGCCTGTGAAGACCATGCCACGTGTTGCTGTTCTTGCTGAGGATCCCAGCCCCTGACGTGGGAGTCCCGTTCGAGGGCAGAGGTGACCTTCCCTGCAGTGATGAGGACTCAGGACATGGACCCGGATGTGGCAGCCTGACTAATGGCAGGTGTTCCCCAGAGGCCGAGCCCGTGAGGCACAATGGCCGTTGACATGCCAGGTCCCTTGTCAGTAGCGCTCCCCCGCTTCAGGCGGCTGTTGTTTGGCTTTCAGTGTGGCATGGGCACCACTTGCCTAGGGCTGTTCTGCCCACACGCCAAGAGCCAAATTGTCATGTGCGTGGGACCAGTCACCTGTCCGACCTTCGTGTGGCCACCTCTTCTCATAGGGCTTCGTGAAGGCCTGAGGCGTGCATCCATTCATTATCTGAGGCCCGCTGCCCTCACAGGGCTCATTGCCTTTCCCCATGGTCGCTGAGGTTTCATGCTGCGCCCGGTAACGGCACAGCTAATGGGGCAACGTAATCCACATCGACATCGCTTCGAAGGTGGAAAGTGGGTATTTGGAGGAGAGTCCTTGTGCTGCGCTTTGCCAGAGGGCTTCGGACACGTGGTGTCTCAGGGCTTTGCAACGTCCCCTGAGGTCAGTCACGTCATCTCATGCTATTACGTGCCAGCGTCTGAGGCCATGGATCCCCGGATTGCCCATGTACTTTGCGCTGATGAACTCTAAACGTTAGCTCCTGAGCCACGGATGGCCAGCCTGCCAGCCTGCCAGCCTGCCCTGCACACGCACACATGTGCACACCTGCTTGCTGGTAAACCCATAGAATCACACTGATGCACACACACTCAAACACACCCACAGAGGGCCCCACAGAAACAGACGCATGCACATCCCCACTCATGGCGTGTGGTCTTACCAGAAACATTGTCATATTCTAACAAGGAAATTCCTAGACACACATGAGACAGAGGCACATCCCCTTGTGTGGGATGACGTGGGCCCGTTCCATCTCACTGATGAGCAGCTAGCCCTGTGGGACAGAGGGACAGCACAGGGAGATGCAAAGCTTCCCCCACGGAACCGTTTGGATCGCTCAGGCCACCTGAGCGCCTGGGTGGGTACGTCACACATTCGCCTGATTTCTCCACACCTCCTCAGGTGCTGAGGCCTAGCTAGGCTTCCTGTTGACATGGAGAAGACGACCTTCCTTTGTTTTCCATGGTGGTGTGGAGAGATGCTGGCGGGCCCTGTGGAAGAAGAGTGGTCCAGGACGGGGAACCTGCGCACGGATCACCAGAGGTAAGCTTTTGTTGTCTCAAAGTGTACTGATGGCACTAGAAGGTCCTGAGATGGCCTGCGGACCTGCCAGCTGGCTTGTGCTCCTGGACATGGACGTTGGCTCTCCAAGGAGATTGCTTTTGCCTCTTGCTCAGGGGCATAGCTGTGGATGGTGTCCAGGGTACTGGAGGGTGCTGAGGCCACGGGGAGACCCTATGAGCTGTTCAGCCTGCGTAGTTCAATATACCAGGAGGCCGAGAAAGTGCTTGGATTGATGATCACTCCCTCAATCTGCATTCCTTGGAAAAGCTGAACAAAATGAGTGAGAACTCCTTACCGTCTTTCTCATCACAACTGAGGTCCAGCACGTTGTCTCCCCCAGGGAAAGTAGGAGGTAGGGACAGCTTCTCTTTGTTCCTGCCACATGCTCAAAAGCACCACCACCAACACCTCCATCTCCACCCAAGGGCCTTGGCGTCAGAGAGCCTGGTGTAGGGCTGAAGGCCCAGATAACATATGCTCTCCTTGGTGGGAGTCATTGGCTTCATGTTTCTCCGTGGCATGGCTGGGCTTTGGCGGCATCTCAGATAGCCAGCTGCCAAGCAGTAGGAGTTGCATTAGATGTCATTGGCAGGGCCTCGAAAGTGTCTGTGCCAGAGCACATAAGCCAGTCTGATGATTGAGCCAGAGATTCTGGCGTTGTGTGCAGTTCCCCCCTTTCAGGGTCACGCGTCATGGGGTTACAGGTGGACTATCGTCCAGGCAAGCAGCTATCTTTGCCCAAGGCCTCTGTCCCAAGTTTTCAATGAGAGCTGAATATGGTTGGGGGGAGATAGGAGAGCACCAAGAGGGACCGATGCGTTTGACTGCACCTGAACCCATGTGAGCCCAGACCAGGACAGACACACACAGTCTCACACGCACACATCAACACCCACATACACACTCATACACAAACACAGATGCACGTACACACAGACGCACCCACCACACATGCAAGGAGATGCCGCAGAGCTCGTGGTGTATATTCAAGGCAGGAGTGTCAACACTCTGCTGTCCACTGGGATCAATGGGAATTGTAGGGCCCAGGCTGTCCACCGGACAGGTTGGTGCGGGCAGCCAGTGGCCTCTCTAAATTTGGATGGTGTTGCAAAAACCAACAGGTCAGTGCTTTGTAGGCTGTGTGCAGCCCCACCACCTTCCCCCATGGGCTGAGACTTATGGCCTTAATGGGCTGCCTGGCAATCATGCAGAGAGGTCTATGTGACCCACCCCTGACTACTACTTTTCTGAAGAAGTGCTCTCCTGGGTATCTACCCTTTGCCTGTGAGAGGTATGCCAGCCATTGTGACCCTGGTCAGCCCTCACTTCGCCAGTTAGCCTTGCAGACCCTGGCTGTGCAGAACTTGTCTCCTGGGCTGCGGGGCTCCTGTGTAAATGCGTCCAACCAGGGAGGCCCTTGATTCAGCATCCGCGGTGACTCCTTGCTCTGAGGGCACAAGTCTTCTCTGGGGTAGCCTGCACACCATGCAGGACAGGCCACAGGGACCCTGATAGCAGTCAGGCCCAGCCCCGTGTTTTGGCCTTGGAGATTAGCCTACGTCTTCCTCTTCATAGGAAGGGCACTGGTCGTCCTTTATTTGTGCCTCTCACCTGCAGTACTGTGGCCATGTTCCCCAGCTGCCCAGCCAGCCTGCCTGCCCTGCACATGCACACACACACACACAAACTCCTGCTAACAAACCCATAGAGTTATACTGACGCACACACAATGCAACTCCCACACAGGGGGACCCTCATACACAGACACGCACGCCCCCACTCATGGCAGGTACCCTTGCCAGACACACTGTCATGCACCCATAAGGAAATTCCTAGACACACGTGCCCCCGTAAGGAAATTCCTAGACACACACAGACAGGCACATCCCCTTGTGTGGATTGACATGGGCCCATGGCATCTCACCAATGTGCAATAACCCTGTCAGTCAAAGGGACAGCACAGATAGATATAAAGGTTTCCCACATAACTGTTTGGACCACTCTCACCAGCTGAGCACCTGGGTGCATTTGTGACATAATTGTGTGATTTCTCCTCCATTTCTCAGGTGAGGAGTCCAAGCCATGCTCGCTGTTGACTAAAAAAACAGACCCTCCTTTCTTTGGAGTTGCGGAAGAATGATGGCGCACCTTTGGAAGAAGAGTGGCCCAGGGTGGGGAGCCTGTGCACGGATCGGTATGGGGGTAAGCCTTTCATTGTCTCAAAGTGAGCGAATTGGACTAGAAGATTCTGGGTTGGCCACCGTCCTGCCAGTGGGCAAGGGGCGATGGTTCTCTGAGAGGATTGCCTGTGCCTCTTGCTCAGGGGCGAAGTTTGGAGGGTTTCCAGGGTGCTAGAAGGTGCTGAGGCCACGAGGAGTCCCCTATGAGCCATCCAGCCTGCTTGGTTCGGTTTGCCAGTCGGCCCAGGAAGTGCTCCAATGGATCATGACTCCCTCAATCTGCTTTCCTTGGAAAATTGAACAAAATGAGTGAGAACTCCCTGCCGTCATTCTCATCGCAACTGAGGTCCAGCACGTTGTCTTCCCCAGGGAAGGTAGGAGTGAGGGACAGCTAGCTTTGCCTTGGTCATGCCACATTCTCGCAACCTCCACCACCATCTCCACCCAAGGGCCTTGGGATCAGAGAGCCTCATGGACGGCTGAGGGCCCAAAAGGCGTGTGCCCTCCTTGGATGGAAGTCCTCAGCTTAGTAGTCCCCCGAGGCATATCCAGGCTTTGAAGGCATCTCAGACAACCAGGAGCCAAGCAGTAGGAGTCGCATTGGGCGATGTTGGTGCAGCCTCAAGAGGCTCTGTGTCACAGCAAATCAGCCAGACTGATGATTGATCCAGAGATCCTGGCAGTGTGAGCTGTGCAACTCCTTCAGGGCCAGGCACCATGGGTTTGGAGGAGGACTCTCATACGGGCAAGTGGGAATCTTTGCCCAAGGCCTCTGTTCCAGGTCATCAGGTAAAAGCTGCACAGGGTTGAGGGAATACAGGAAAGACACCAGGTAGGGCCAATGCACTTGACAGTGCCTGAATGTGTCTCAGGCCAGAGAAGCACACATACCCACACACACAGTCTCCCACACACATGAACACACACACACATACACAGACAAATACACGCACAGACACACATAAAGATGCAGACACAGGCACACGCACACACACACACACACACACACAGACATGCACACACCACACATGCAAGTAGGACCTGCAGAGCTCGTGGTGTTTGCTCAGGGCAAAGTGTAGATGCTCTGCTGTCCACTCGGATGGATGGGAATGGCAGGGCCTCTGGAGTCCACAGGATGGGTGTGTGCGTGTAGCTGGCAGGCTCCCTACACTCAGTGGTTTTGCAACACCAACGGGTCAGTGCTTTGTGGGCTGTGGGAGGTCTCACCGCATTCCCACATGAGCTTCTACTTATTACCCTATGGGGCCTACTTTGGATGTAGCCCAGGACTCTGCCCAACATGCCCCTGGCCACTACCTTCCCAAAGAAGGGCTCTCCTGGGCATTTTCCATGTGCCTGTGAGAGGTATGCTGGCCATTGCCATCCTGGCCAACCCTCGCTTTGCTGGGTGAACTTGCAGTCCTTGGCAATGCAGACATTTCCTTCTGGGGTTTTGGGTTTCTATGTGAAGGCATCCATCCATGGCAGCCCTTGATTCAGCATCTGGGGTGGCTTCTTCCTGTTCTATGGCCACAAGATTTCTCTGGGCTTGATTCTCAACCATGCTGGACAGGCCCTGGGGATGCTGATAGCAGTCAGGCACAGCCTGACATTCGTAGCCATGGAGCTTGGCCCACGTCTTCCTCTTCATGGGAAGGGGACCGGTCCTCCTTTCTGTGTGCCTATCACCTGCAGTACTTCAGCCATGCCCTTGCTCCAGAACCACTATGTTGCGCCTATCTCTTCCAATGAAATGGGCCCTGGCTTGATTCCCAAAATGTGGCTTCCTGTGAAGAGCACACTGCATGTTGCTGTCCTCACTGAGGATTCCAGCCCCCGACACGGGAGTCCCGTTCCAGGGCAGTGGTAAGAGACTTCCCCTGCAGCGATGAGGACTCAAGGACATGGACGTGGACATGGCAGCACGAATGATGACACGTGTTCCTGGAGGCCATATTCATGAAGCACAATGGCCTTAGGCATGCCAATGTCCTTGGCTGTAGCACACCGCGGTTTCCGTCAGCTGTTGCTACTTGCTCTCGTTGGGTCATGGGCACTGCTTGCCTAAGGCTGTTCTGACCACATACGAAGAGTCGTATTGTCGAGTCGTATTGTCAAGTGCGTGGGACGAGTCACCTGTCCAACCTTTGTATTGCTCCCTTGGCTCTCTAGGGCTTCTGGAGGCCTGAGGCGTGCAGCCATCCCCCCTGGGCTCCCAGCCTGCATCAGGACTCATTGCCTTGATCCGTTTTCACTGAGATTTCATGCTGGGCCCCGACACCAAGACAACTAACGAGGTGACGTAGTCCACAACAATGTCGCTTTGACGGTTGGAAGTGGGCTTTTTTGAGGAGAGTCATTGTGCTCTGCGTTGCCAGAGCTTTGGACATGTAGTGTCTGACCACTGCATTCTCCCGTCGGGTAAATCACGTCAATTCATGCTGTTGTGTGGCAGGGTCTGAGGCAACATATCCATGGATGGCCTATGTGGTTTGTGGAGATGAACACCACATGTGAGCACCTCTGCCATGGCTGCCCAGCCTGCCAGCCTGTCCTGCACATGCACACACGTGCACACCTGCTAATAAACTCATAGAGTCACACTGATGCACAATGAAACAGCACAGAGGCCCCTCATACACAGATGCACGTCTGTCCCCATTCATGACACGTGGCCTTGCCAGACACATTGTCATGCATTCACAAGAAAATTCTTAGACACACATGAAACAGAAGCACATCCACATGTGTGGGCTGACATGGGCCCGTGGCATCTCACCGACGAGAAGCTAGCCCTGTGGGACAGAGGGACAGCACAGGCAGATGCAAAGCTTCCCCATGCAACCGTTTGGACCACTCTGGCCAGCTGAGCACCTGAGTGCATTTGTGATGCATTCTTATGTTTTCTCCACCATTCCTCAGGTGAGGAGGGCAAGCCAGGCGCTCCATTGACTCAGAGAAGAAGACCTTCCTTTCCTTGGAGGTGTGGAGGGATGATGTGGGATTTCTGGAAGAAGAGTAGTCCGGGGCGGGGGACCCTGCACACAGATCGCTATACGGGTAAGCCTTTTGTCATCTCAAAGTGAGATGATGGGACTAGAAAGTCCTAGATCTGCCTGTGGCCTGCCAGTTGGCTTGTGCCTCATGGAGAGGGGTGATAGTTCCCCGAGTGGAATGCCCATGCCTTTTGCTCAGGGCTGTAGTTCTGAATGGTCTCCAGCTTGCTGGAGGGTGCTGAGGCCTCGGGTACTACCCTATGACCTGTCCAGCCTGCATGGTTCCATTTGCTAGGCAGCCCAGCAAGTGCTCAGATTGATGATGACTCCCTCAACCTGCATTCCTTGGAAAAGCTGAACAAAATGAGTGAGAACTCCCTACTGTCATTCTCATCAAAACTGAGGTCCAGCATGTTGTCTCTCCCAGGGAAGGTAGGAGTGAGGGACAGCTAGCTTGTCCTTGTTCATGCCACATACTCACAAATATCACCACCACCACCACCACCACCACCATCTGCACCCAAGGGCCTTGGAATCGGAGAGCCTCATGGAGGGCTGAGGGCCCAGAATGCTCTCCTTGAATGGGAGTCCTCAGCTTGGTAGTCTTCTGAGGCATGTCCAGGCTTTGAAGGCGTCTCAGATAACTGGCAGCCAAGCAGTAGGAGTCACATTGGGCGATGTTGGCATGGCCTGGAGAGGTTCCATGCTGGAGCAAGTTGGCCAGACTGATAATTGAGCCAGAGCTCCTGGCAGTGTGTGCGGTACCCCCTTTCAGGGCCAGGCACCGTGGGTTTCCAGGTGGACCCCCACCCTGGGCAAGTGGCAATCTTTGCCCGAGGCCTCTATCCAAGGTTGTAGCTGACAGCTTCGCAGGCCTGGGGGAAGACAGGAGAGGCACCAGCTAGGGCTAATGCACTTGACAGTGCCTGAATGTGTTTCAGGGCAGAGAAGCACACATTCACAACACACACACGCACACTTATGCACAGACTTGCACACACATGGAGACACACACAAACGCATATGCAGTCACATACACCCCCCCACACACACACACAGTCACAGATGCAGACATAGGCATGCACACACACACACAAACACACCACACGTACAAGGAGTTCCAGCAGAGCTCATGGTATACACTCACATCAGGAGTATAGACGCTCTGCTGGCCCCTGGGATGGATGGGAATGGTAGGGCCTGGGGAGTCCACAGTACGAGTCGATAGAACAGCCAATAGTCTCCCTACACTTGGGTGGTGTTCCAACACCAACCAGTCAGTGCTTGGTGAGCTGTGTTTGGCCCCACCGCCTGCCCACATGGACTATGACTTATGGCCCTTAGGGGCTGCCTTCAATGGTGCCGAGGGCTCTCTCCAATGTGCCCCTGCCTACTACTCTCCCAAAGAAGTACTCTCCTGGGCATCTACCCTGTGTCTTTTAGAGGTGTTCCCACCATCGCTACCCTGGTTGGCCCTAGCTTCACCCACTGGCCTCGTGGAACCTGGCTGTTCGGACCTTGCCTCCTAGGGCATGGGGCTCCTGTGTGAAGGCATATACCCAGGACAGCCCTTGATTCAGTGTCTGGGGTGGCTCCTTCCTGTTTTGTGGGCAAAAGTCTTCTCTGCGCTAGCCTGAAGACCATGCAGGACAGGCCACAGGGACCCTGATAGCAGTCAGGTGCAGCCCCATGTCGTGTCCGTGGAGCTTGGCCCATGTCCCCCTCTCCTGTGAAAGGGCACTGGTCCTCCTTTGTGCGTGCCTCTCTCCTTCGTGACTGAGGCCATGCCCCTGTGCCAGGGCCACTATGTTGCGCCTGTGTCTGCCAATGGACGGGCCCTGCCTTGACCCCACAATGTGGATGCCTGTGAAGAACATACTGCATGTTGCTGTCCTCACTGAGGATCCCTGTCCCTGATGCAGGAGTCCCTTTTGAGGGCAGTGGTGAGATATTTTCCCTGCAGTGATGAGGACTCAACAAGGTGGACATGTAGAGGGCGTCTGATTGATGGCACCTGTTCCTGGAGGCCGTGCCCACTAAGCACAATAGCCAGGGACATTCCAGGTCCTTTGGCAGTAGTGCACCCTGAATTCCGTCGACTATTGCACTGGCTCTAGGTGGGGCATGGGAACCACTTGCCTAGGTCTGTTTTGCTTGCACCCCAAGAGCCATGTTGTCGAGTGAGCGGGATGGGTCACCTGGCCGACCTTCGCATAGCTACCTCACATCAGTAGACTTTGTGGAGGCCTGAGGCATGCAGCCAGCCCTGGAGGCCTAACAGCCTGCACCATGGTCATTGGTTTGCCCCATGATTACTGCGATTTCATGCTGCATCTGACCCCAACGGATTGACCTAGTCCACAACAACATCGCTTCGACAGTTGAAAGTGGATTTTTGGAGGAGAGTTGTTTTCCTGTGCGTTGCCAGAGGGCTTTGGACACGTGGTGTCTCAGGCCATTGTAACCTCCCCCCAGGGTCAATTGTGTCATTTCGTGCCATTGCATGGCAGGGTCTGAGGCCATGGATCCTTGTATGGGCTATGTGCTTTGTGGAGGTGAACTCCATACGTGAGCACCTGTGCCACGGCCACCCAGCCTGCCAGCCTACCCTGCACACGCACACATGCTCACACCTGCTAATAAACCCAAGAATCACACTGAAGCACACAGACTCTAACCCACCCACAGAGGGTCCCTCATACACAGGCACACACACACCCCACTCATGGAACATGGCCTTACCAGACACATTACCATGCACTCACACAGAAATTCCTAGACACACATGAGACAGGCATATCCCCATGCCTGGACTTACCATGGACAATGGCATCTCACCCATGTGCAGCTAGCCCTTTGGGATAGAGGGACAGCACAGGCAGATGCAAGGCATCCCCACGGAACTATTTGGAACGCTCTGGCCAGCTGAACACCTGGGTGCGTTTGTGATACCTTCGTGTGTTTTCTCCACCCTTCCACAGGTGCGGAGGCCAAGCCAGGCTTGCTGTCCGCCCAGAGAAGAAATCCTTCCTTTCCTTGCAGGTGCAATGGGTTATGGCAGGACCTATGGAAGATGATTGGTCTAGGGCGGGGAGCCTATGCATGGATGGCTATGCAGGTAAGCCTTTCGTTGCCTCAAATTGAGCAAATGGGCCTAGAAGGTCCTGGGCCAGTCTGCAGGCCTGCCACTTAGCTTGTGCCTCGTAGTGAGGGGCAATGGCTCCCTAAGAGGATTGCCTGTGACTCTTGCTCAGGGGCATAGCTCTGGATAGTCTCCAGGGTACTGGGGGATGCTGAGGCCACGGGGAATCCCCATGAGCCATCCAGCCTGCATGTTCAATTTGCCAGGCATTCCAGAAAGTGCTCAGATCGATGACGACTCCCTCAATCTGCATTTCTTGGAAAAGTTGAACAAAATGAGTGAGAACTCCCTACCGTCGTTCTGATCAAAACTGAAGTCCATACATTGTCTTCCCCAGGGAAGGTAGGAGTAGGGGACAGCTTCACCTTGGCCGTGCCTTTCACTCAACCACCACCAGCACCAGCACCACCACTTAAGGGCCTTGGGATCGGAGAGTCTCAGGGAATCCTGAGGGCCCAGGAGGTGTGTGCCCTCCTTGGGTGGGAGTCCACAGCATGGAGTCCATGGCATTGCTGGGCTTTGGCGGTGTGTTGGACAGCCAGTAGCCAAGAGGTAGGAGTCACATTGAGCATTGTTGGCACAGCCTTGAGAGCGTCTGTCCAGAGGAAGTCGGCAAGGCCAATGATTGAGGTAGATCTCCTGGCGGTATATGTGGAGCCACACTTTCAGGGCCGGGTGCTGTGTATTTGGAGATGGGCCTCCGATGGGCAAGCAGCGATATTTGCCCGCGTCCTCTGTCCCAGGTTTGACAATTGAGTGCTGCATAGGGATGCAGGAAGATGCCAAAAGCACCAGAAAGGACCACTGCCCTTGACAGCACCTGAATGTCTCTTAGGCCAGAGAGGCACACATACAAACACACACACATACACATACAGACACGCACACACCGCACATGCATGGTGATCTGGCAGAGCTCGTCCTACATGCTCAGGCCAGGAGTGTCAATGCTCTGCTGGCCAATGGCCTGCATGGGAATGGCAGGGCCTGGGGAGGACTGTAGGACCGGTGGTGCAGGCACTCAGAAGCCTCCATATACTTGGGTGGTGTTGTGACACTAACAGGTCAGTGCTTGGTGAGTGTTGTGAGGCCCTACTACCTACCCACCAGGGTGCGACTTATTGGCCCGAAGGGGACACGTGGGGATGGTGCCAAGGGCTCTGTCTGATGTGCCCCTAGCCACTACTTTCCCGAAGAAGGGCTCTCCCAGGTGTCTCCCCTGAGTCTGTGAGATGTATGCTGGCCATCCACCCTGGCCGGCTCTCACTTTGTCAGGTGGCCTTGCGGACCCTGGCCGTGGGGATCATGACTCCTGGAGCACAGGGCTCCTGTGTGAAGACTTCCAGCATGGGCGACCCTTGATTCAATGCCTGCGGTGGCACCTTCCTGTTTTGTGGGCACAAGACTTCTCTGGGCTAGCCTGTAGGCTGTGTGGGTAAGGCTCTGGTCCCCGATAGCAGTCAGGCACAGCCCTGTGTTGTGGCCATGGAGCTTGGCTCATGTCTTGCTCTCCTTGGGAAGGGCACTGGTCCTCCTTTGTGTATGCCACTCTCCTATGGGACTGTGGCCATGCCCCTATGTCAGAGCCACTGTGTTGTGCCTGTAACTCTGACAACAGGCCCTGTCTTGGGTCCCACAATGTGGATGCCTGTGACGAGCACACCACGTGTGGCTGTCCTCGCTGAGGATCCCAGTCCCCCTTTCGAGGGCAGCAGTGCGAGACTTTCCCTACAGTGATGAGGATTCAAGGACATGGACGTGGGCGAGGTAGCCCAAGTGATGGCATGTGTCCTGGAGGCTATGCCCATGAAGCACGCTGGCCATGGACACACCAGTTTCCTTGGCAGTAGCATGTCCTGCATTCCATTGGCTGTTTTACTGGCTCTCAGCAGGTCATGGGCACCGCTTGTTTAGGGCTGTTCCACCCACAGTCCAAGGGCCGTATGGTAGAGTGGGCACAACAGGTTGCCTGTCCTCATGGCGTCACCTCAGGCCTGTCTTCATGTGGTCACCTTGCCTCAATAGGGCTTTGTGGAGGCCTGGGGCCTCTAGCCAGCGCCCAAGGGCTGCCAGGCCTGCATGGGGGCTCCTTGCCTTGCCCTGTGGTTGCTGCGGTTTTGGGCAGCTCTCTGGCCCCTGGTCATCTAGCGAGGCACCTAGTCCACATCGACGTTACTTCAGTGGTCCTAAGTGGGTTTGTAGAGAAGAATCCGTGCGCTGTGCATTGCCAGAGGGCTTTGGATATGTAGTGTCTCAGGCCTTTGCAGCCTCCCTCAGGGACAAACGCATCATCTCATGCTTTTGCATGGCAGGGCGTGAGGCCAGGGTTCCACATACGGGCTATGCGCTTTTAAGTGATGACTTCCACATGTGAGCACCTCTGCTTCGGCCAGCTAGTCTGCCAGCCTGTCCTGCACACGCCCGCATGCACACACCTGCTAGTAAACACATAGATAACACTCATGCACACACACCCAAACACACCCATAGAGGGCCCCTCACTCACAGACTCATGCACACCCCCACTCACAGCACGTGGCATTTACCAGGCACATTGCTCATGGAAATTCCTTGACACACATGAAACAGGCACATTCCTGTGTGTGGGCTGACCTGGGCCTGTGGCATTTCACCCATGTGCAGCCAGTCCTGTGCCTGCCAGCACAGGCAGGTGCTAGGCTTCCACATGGATCTGTTCTTTCTGATCTCACCACCTGATCCTCTGGGTATGTTTATCATTTGTGAGTGCAATTTTCCCAAACTTTCAGGTGTTGTGTCATCGCCAGCCTCATTTCGGCTCAGAATAGAAAGCCTTGGAGGAGTGGAGTGAGGTTGGCCTCACCAGGTTAGCTGCCCAGGTTGGGCAGATTCCACATGGATCGGTAAGAAGGTAAACTTCTTTTGTCTTAGAGTGAGCCTTTGGGCAAGGAAATGTTGTGCTTTCCTGAGGGCCTTCTGACTGGTGTGTTATCCTGACATGTAGGGTTTAGCTCCCCAAGATGATATCCTGTTCCTCTTGCTCATAGTCATGTCCTTGGATTGTCTCCCAAGTCTAGAGGTCCCTGTGGTCATGCGTCCTTCCCAGGTTCTCCTTGATGTGGCAGGACAATAGGTCCTCCCAAGGGTGAGCATGTCTGCACAAATGGGCTGTCCCAGCCAGACCCCACAGGTGCTCATATCCATGATGACTCCCACATGTGCGTTCCTTGGAAAGCTGAACATAGTGAATGAGGAATCCTTTACTATTGTCCTCATGGAGGCTGAGGTCTAGCTCAAGATCCCAGCCAGGGAGATACAGAGAGGGACAGTTGCTGAGGTCAGGGTCACCCACAGCCTAGAGGAGGGTACACAGGGCTGGAAATTGGTCCTGAAGCAGAGCTGTTATTTGGGCACAGGGATACCCTGTCCCTGCCCCCAGGGGATGCCCTGGGTGGGGTAGCATGGGTGGCGCAGGGGCACCAGCACACCCTGCAGCCTGTGGAGGGCGAGTGGGACACAGGTCACCTGACTGTCTTCCACTGTTCTTGCTGCCTGTCAGCCTTAGAAATCTTCCTCCCAAGGTTTCTTTCCTTTTCTGCTGTAGGGTATCAAGTGTTGCATGGCTTAGGGAAGTGGTCTTTGCAGAGGACATACATTGTTTCCTCCATATCTTGTCAGTGGTTTGGCTCTGTACTTTGTGTTTTTTTGCTATGTTCTGTGGTCTTCAGGTTTCTGGTATTTTCCTGAGCCTGTTAGCCTTCCTGAGAGCCTTTAGTCATAGGTCCTTTCCTTTCCTCTTATTTCTTCACCCCCCCAAAAAAATTTCATCTTTTCACTCTATTTTCTTCTATACCCACTTTGTTAGAAGTATATGATAAAGGATGCTTTATTTTTGTTTTTTTATGCTACTTATGTTATAATATTTGCTATTTTCCTTCCTCTTCTTTTTCTGTGTATCCTCTATATTACTTGTGATGTATGTTTCTTTCTTTCATGACTCAGACCTGATATTGTCTATTAGAAATAGTGCACATTTCAGTGTTTCAGACTTTTTTTGTGTTTTCATTGTGTATTTCTGCTTCATATAATATTTTTATATGAGTGTGTTTCAAGTTCATTTTATCTTATCATTGATCTACCCCAATTATGTATTGTGAATGATTCAATGGAATTATATATTTTTATAGATTGGTTTTCATCAATCTCTTGGCATTAGAATTTTCCAGTACTTTTCTATATTTCTTTTTTATAAAGGAAGATATTGTGCCCTGCTTGTCATATTAATCGTGCTTTCAAATGGCTCTTGCCCTGTTCCGATGAGCCTAGTCTTTCACTTGATAATGCTCTTGTGCTACCATTTTTGGTCATTGCAATCTTATGGGTTTGTGGCCATATTCTTTTTTCAAGCATAATTCTTTTGAAACATACCTGAGATTGTCTGTCTAAAACATCAAGTTTGTAGTTGGAACAATATATACATTATGAGCTTTTTTGTTTGTTTCCATAGAAGGTAGAGGATTTTATTGAACGTGTATCTCTTATATTTAGCTCATACAACGTTTCACAATTCATGTCCCTGTACTATTAGTCACTAATCTTCAGATATATGATCAACTTCATGTGGATCAGTGCCTCCTACGGTAACAGAATCCTGAATGCTCACTGCCTACCAGGTATCACATTCTGATGGTCCATTTTATATTTGTTGTGGGATAAATGATGACTCCACAAAGGGATCTTGTTGGAACATGGACAGAGTGAATAATGAAAATCACTTCTGTGAGCTGAGATCCAGCCCATAGATCATACTAAGCAAAACTGTGGAGGGGAATTCAGCATGGTCAGCAAATGTTCCCAAAAAAGTATTATGGTAGTGGAAAAATAAAATGCTGGCATATGCTAGAGGAAACAAATTGTAGAAAGGTCTATATAACCAATTATGGGATGATATTACAATTCTCGGCTGCCAATATGTACATATATGTCATAAATAGACCTTGGGAAACCACTCCTTAAGTAATGAGTCCTATGAGAAATGTCTGTGACTACACTTGAGCTATTTAAGTATTTGAGCTACTGGAATTTTCTGAGTGATGATCAGTGTCTTTAGTGTGACTAGATTGTCAAAATACAAAGATATGAAATTTTACTTATCATTTTCTATTAAGTGGAACAATTGTATAGAAATTGAAAAGTAATAGGTGGAAAAATTAGAGAGGGTGACAAAACATGAGAGACTCCTAACTCTGGGAAATTAACAAAGGGTGGTGGAGGAGAAGGTAGGTGGAGGCGTGGGGTGACTGTGTCACGTGGGCTGAGGAGGGCCCTTGATGGGATGAGCACTGGATGTTATACTATATATTAGCAAATTGAACTTAATTTTTAAAAATTGAAAAGTAGATGCTCTATGTGAAATCTTCACGGACTATTTCAATTTTCTTTTCAATGCAGTCACTATGATTAGAACAATTGTTTACACATTGTTTTGTTTTTTATCCATAATATGAGCAAGAAATTTCATATGCTCTTCAACAATGTCTTTTATTACATGCTAAATATTTTTAGATGTGAGATGATTGTATTTAAAATTCTTCGATTCTTATTGTAGTAAGAGATGAAGAGGGACACTATATCATACTTAAAGGATCTATCCAAGAAGGGGTATTAACAATCATCCATATATATGCCCTGAATATGGGAGCTGCCAAATATATCAATCAATTAATAACCAAAGTTAAGACATACTTACATAATAATACACTTATACTTGGTGACTTCAATCTAGCGCTTTCTACACACGATAGGTCTTCTAAGCACAACATCTCCAAAGAAACAAGAGCTTTAAATGATACACTTGACCAGATGGATTTCACAGATATTTAGAGAACTTTATATCCAAACGCAACTGAATACACATTCTTCTCAAGTGCACGTGGAACTTTCTCCAGAATAGACCACATATTGGGTCACAAATTGGGTCTGAAGCGAACCAAAAGATTGGGATCGTCCCCTGCATATTCTCAGACCATAATGCCTCGAAATTAGTACTAAATCACAAGAAGAAGTTTTGAAGGATTTCAAACAGGGGGAGGTTAAGGACCATCCTGCTAAAAGATGAAAGGGTCAACCAGAAAATTAAGGAAGAATTAAAAAGATTCATGGAAACTAATGAGAGTGAAGATACAACAATTCAAAATCTATGGGAAAGAGTAAAAGCAGTCCTGAGGGGCAAATACATCACAATACAAGCATCCCTCCAAAAACTGGAAACAACTCAAATACAAAAGCTAACCTTACACCTAAAGGAGAAAAAACAGCAAATAGATCCTACACCCAGCAGAAGAAGAGAGTTAATGAAGATTCGAGCAGAACTCAATGAAATAGAGACCAGAAGAACTGTGGAATAGATCAACAAAACCAGGAGTTGGTTCTTTGAAAGAAATAATAAGATACATAAACCATTAGCCAGCCTTATTAAAAAGAAGAGAGAGAAGACTCAAATTAATAAAATCATGAATGAGAAAGGAGAGATCACTACCAACATCAAGGAAATGCAAACGATTTTAAAAACATATTATGAACAGCTATACGCCAATAAATTAGGCAATCTAGAAGAAATGGACGCATTTCTGGAAAGCCACAAACTACCAAAACTGGAACTGGAAGAAATAGAAAACCTGAACAGGCCAATAACCATGGAGGAAATTGAAGCAGTCATCAAAAACCTCCCAAGTCCAGGGCCAGATGGCTTCCCAGGGGAATTCTATCAAATGTTTAAAGAAGAAACCATACCTATTCGACTAAAGCTGTTGGGAAAGATAGAAAGAGACGGAGTACTTCCAAACTCATTCTATGAGGCCAGCATCACCTTCATTCCAAAACCAGACAAAGACCCCACCAAAAAGGAGAATTATAGACCAATATCCCTGATGAACATGGATGCAAAAATTCTCAAGAAGATATTAGCCAATAGGATCCAACAGTACATTAAGAAGATTTTTCACCATGACCAAGTAGGATTTATCCCCAGGATGCAAGGCTGGTTCAACACTTTTAAAACAATCAGTGTGATTCATCATATCAGCAAGAGAAAAACCAAGAACCATATGATTCTCTCAAGAAATGGAGAGAAAGCATTTGACAAAATACAGCATCCATTCCTGATGAAAACTCTTCAGAGTGTAGGGATAGAGGGAACATTCCTCGACATCTTAAAAGTCATCTACGAAAAGCCCACAGCAAATATCATTCTCAATGGGGAAGCACTGGGAGCCTTTCCCCTAAGATCTGGAACACGACAGGGATGTCCACTCTCACCACTGCTATTCAACATAGTACTAGAAGTCCTAGCCTCAGCAATCAGGCAACAAAAAGAAATAAAAGGCATTCAAATTGGCAAAGAAGAAGTCAAACTCTCCCTCTTGGCCGATGACATGATACTCTACATAGAAAACCCAAAAGCCTCCACCCCAAGATTGCTAGAACTCATACAGCAATTTGGTAGCGTGGCAGGATACAAAATCAATGTCCAGAAATCAGTGGCATTTCTCTACACTAGCAATGAGACCTAAGAAAGAGAAATTAAGGAGTCAATCCCATTTACAATTGCACCCAAAAGCATGATATCTAGGCATAAACCTAACCAAAGAGGTAAAGGATCTATACCCTAAAAACTATGGAACACTTCTGAAAGAAATTGAGGAAGACACAAAGAGATGGAAAAATACTCCATGCTCATGGATCGGAAGAATTAATATAGTGAAAATGTCAGTTACCCAGGGCAATGTACACGTTTAATGTAATCCCTATCAAAATACCATGGACTTTCTTCAGAGAGTTAGAACAAATTATTTTAAGATTTGTGTGGAATCAGAAAAGACCCTGAATAGCCAGGGGAATTTAAAAAAGAAAACCATATCTGGGGGCATCACAATGCCAGATTTCAGGTTGTACTACAAAGCTGTGGTCATCAAGACAGTGTGGTACTGGCACAGAAGCAGACCCATAGATCAATGGAACAGAATAGAGAACCCAGAAGTGGACCCTGAACTTTATGGTCTACTAATATTCGATAAAAGAGGAAAGACTATCCACTGGAAAAAAATAGTGAAAGGGAATAAAGGGGAAAGGAGAAAAAATGAGTGGGAAATATCAGAAAGGGAGACAGAACATGAAAGACTCCTAACTCTGGGAAACGAATTAGGGATGGTGGAAGGGGAGGTGGGCGGGCGATGGGGGTGACTGGGTGGCGGGCACTGAGGTGGGCACTTGATGGGATGAGCACTGTGTGTTATTCTATATGTTTGCAAATTGAACACCAATAAAAATAAATTTATTAAAAATAAAACAAATGCAGAAAAAATAAATAATAATCTTCGATTCTTACATGAATTTCATTGACCACTTTCATGTATCATCAGTGAGCTTCTAATGTGTTTAGAGAGACACCCTCGATATAATACATGATTTTACAGTGAGTGTGCTGGGGAAATTTTGATACAAATATCAGGAACAATTATTTCTGTACTACTTCATCAAAATTGTGAGTATAATCATTCTTTTCATCACATGGTTGAATGAATATCCATTATCAATTCTTATAAGTTTTTATAACTAAATATTCCACTAGGAAAATTTTGTTTCACAACTTCTCTAATTTTCTATATACTTTGTAGACTAGTTGTAGAATTAGAATTCCATGGATTATCATCACCAATGAAGTGCTCCCTTATTTGGAATGAAACAAAACTCCTGATATAAAACACATTTTATAGCAAATTTAGTGTCTCTTATGTCTTTGAGTAAGACAAACAAATGGTAATTTTAGAGTTTTCATTCCTGTGAATGTTTTAGGGTGTATTTTAATTAGATTGATGACACAGTCACGGGAAGTAGAATAACTTTTTTTTTCTTACTGAGGACAATTTTCTAGACATAGAGTAAAGGATTTAGGTAGATGGTACATGAAACACTTTTTAAATAAAAAAAATAAATATCCCATTCTTGGTATTCAAAATAGATTTCACTAGCCAATATATATTCAGCCAATTTTATATGTATTTAAAGGTAGATTATATAGTCATAATGAATGACACTGAGGGAAATAATTGGGGAAACTTTGACACCAGTGTCTTCTACATAAAAAATGACTTCCTATGCTACTCTACTTTAAGGAGTAATTATAATTTTCTTTTCATGTAGGTTATCATCTGCATATCTATAGTTAATTCCTTGTAGCCTGTTAATTGTAAATATTTGATCAAGAAGTTTTTTCTTTTTTAACTTCCCTAACTTCCCCCAAGTCATTGACTGGAAATGACAGTGAAATTGCTTCAAATTGGGAGAGCGGACCCCAGAGAGCCCTGAGCAGCCCCACCGCCGCCGCCGGCCTAGTTACCATCACACCCCGGGAGGAGCCGCAGCTGCCGCCCGGCCCCAGTCACCATCACCGCAACCATGAGCAGCGAGGCCGAGACCCAGCAGCCGCCCGCCGCCCCCCCCCGCCGCCCCCGCCGCCCCCGCCCTCAGCGCCGCCGACACCAAGCCCGGCACCACGGGCAGCGGCGCAGGGAGCGGCGGCCCGGGCGGCCTCACATCGGCGGCGCCTGCCGGCGGGGACAAGAAGGTCATCGCAACGAAGGTTTTGGGAACAGTAAAATGGTTCAATGTAAGAAACGGATATGGTTTCATCAACAGGAATGACACCAAGGAAGATGTATTTGTACACCAGACTGCCATAAAGAAGAATAACCCCAGGAAGTACCTTCGCAGTGTAGGAGATGGAGAGACTGTGGAGTTTGATGTTGTTGAAGGAGAAAAGGGTGCGGAGGCAGCAAATGTTACAGGCCCTGGTGGAGTTCCAGTGCAAGGCAGTAAATATGCAGCAGACCGTAACCATTATAGACGCTATCCACGTCGCAGGGGTCCTCCACGCAATTACCAGCAGAATTACCAGAATAGTGAGAGTGGGGAGAAGAACGAGGGATCGGAAAGTGCTCCCGAAGGCCAGGCCCAACAGCGCCGGCCCTACCGCAGGCGACGGTTCCCACCTTACTACATGCGGAGACCCTACGGGCGTCGACCACAGTATTCCAACCCTCCTGTGCAGGGAGAAGTGATGGAAGGTGCTGACAACCAGGGTGCAGGAGAACAAGGTAGACCAGTGAGACAGAATATGTATCGAGGTTATAGACCACGATTCCGTAGGGGTCCTCCTCGCCAAAGACAGCCTAGAGAGGATGGAAATGAGGAAGATAAGGAAAATCAAGGAGATGAGACCCAAGGTCAGCAGCCACCTCAACGTCGGTACCGCCGCAACTTCAATTACCGACGCAGACGCCCAGAAAACCCTAAACCACAAGATGGCAAAGAGACAAAAGCAGCCGATCCACCAGCTGAGAATTCGTCCGCTCCCGAGGCTGAGCAGGGCGGGGCTGAGTAAATGCCGGTTTACCATCTCTACCATCATCCGGTTTAGTCATCCAACATGAAGAAATGAAGATGAAATTCCAGCAATAAGAAATGAACAAAAGATTGGAGCTGAAGACCTTAAGTGCTTGCTTTTTGCCCATTGACCAGATAAATAGAACTATCTGCATTATCTATGCAGCATGGGGTTTTTATTATTTTTACCTAAAGACGTCTCTTTTTGGTAATGATAAACGTGTTTAAAAAAAAAAAAAAAAAAGCCTGGTTTTTCTCAATACACCTTTAAAGGTTTTTAAATTGTTTCATATCTGGTCAAGATGAGATTTTTAAGAACCTCATTTTTAATTTGTAATAAAAGTTTACAACTTGATTTTTTCAAAAAAGTCAACAAATGGCAAGCACCCGTTAATAAAGGTCTTAAATAATAAAAAAAAAAAAAAAGAAATTGCTTGAAATTGTTCCTGCCACTTCATGGGAAGTTCTAATGTTACTTATTAGTATAAATTTCCTTATCTGGAAATGATCAGAACACTGATTTCCAAAGGTAACATTACAGTTTTTAATAAATGTATTTTTCATGGGCCACTCTTATTTATTTTTTTAAGTTTTTATTTAAATTCCAGTTAGTTAACATATAGTATAATACGAGTTTCAGGTGTACAATATAGTAATTCACCAGTTCCATACAATACCCATTGCTCACCACAGCAAGTGCACTCTTTTTTTTTTTTTTAACTAGTTAATAATACAACTGGTTGTACGAAAGTCTATGAAACCAACCAGTGTGAGGTTTAATGTGGAGTTGGGAGGCCCAGGTGGCTCAGTGGTTAAGTGCCTGCCTTTGGCCCACAGAGTGATTCTGGAGTCTCAGAATTGAGTCCTACATCGGGCTTCCTGCATGGAGCCTGCTTCTCCCTCTACCTATGACTCTGCCTCTCTCTGTGTGTTTCTCATGAATAAATAAATAAAATCTTTAAAAAATAATAATTTGTGGAATCAAATCTTAGGCTTCTGTCTCATTTATTTCCAGGAATAATATCAGAAAAAAACCCTAGTAGAGTTAGTATATCTTATGTGCAGGTACATGATGAACCATCCAGTCTTTTCCATGATTGACAAATGGACATATATACATCTCATATTTCCCTACTTTTACTTTATTTTCACAGGTCAATATGAACTAAAACCTTGATTTCATATGAATAAAAAAATTATCCCTTTTTCTTGAGGTGATAAGGAAGAAAGTATTGCAAATAATTGTATCATCTAATCCTCAAGAGCCAGTAGGAATTCTACCATCTGTAATCGTTTTGTCTTGAAGATACTGACATTTCTCTTAACATGCTATAGCAGTCCAATTACAATAAGACTCTGGCTGGGCTAGTCAGCCGTGAGGCCAGATCATTATCTATGATGACTGGTCTCCATGAGTAAATACTATGAGTTAGTGTGTCCCAGGGCGAAATAATCTGAAGTACTCATTGCCGCCACATCTGTCAGGATCAATATTTTTTAAAAGATTTTATTTATTTATTTATTTATTTATTTGAGACAGAGAGAGAGAGAGAGAGAGAGAGAGGCAGAGACACAGGCAGAGGGAGAAGCAGGCTCCATGCAGGGAGCCTGACATGGGACCCAATCCTAGGTCTCCAGGATCACGCCCTGGGCTGAAGGTGGTGTTACCGCTGAGCCACCCAGGCTGCCCAGGATCAATATTTTTTTTTAAAGAAATGTGCCTGGATCAATGATTCTCATTTATAATCTGAGCAAAATGAGTGACAAAGTGACTTCTGTGAACTGAGGTCCAGCACAAGAGATCATGCTAGGCAAAAATGTGGAGGAGGGTTTAGTTTGGTCAGCTGATATGACTAATAGGGGATACAGTAATTGAATTTTATCTTGATTACATATATTAAGGTAATAAATCCTACAAAATACCAATTTCTGATTTAGGGATGACATGGCAAATCTTTGAGTGCTTGGCTGGCAGGATGCATACATTCATAGTAACCACACCCTGGAGAACCAGAACATAAGGAGAGAGACCAATGGTAAATGGTTATGCCTACCTTTAAGGCATTTATACATTTTTCTTACATGCAAAAATCTTTAGAGCAAGAAACAGTTGATTGAGACCAACTAGGTAATTAATGTAAAGGATATGAATCTTTACTTATTTATCTCTTAAGTAAAAGAAACATAGAAATTAAAGAGTAGTTTCTAATCAAAATGTCTTTTTTTTAAGGTATTTATTTATTTATTTATTTATTTATGATAGTCACAGAGAGAGAGAGAGGCAGAGACACAGGCAGAGGGAGAAGCAGGCTCCATGCACCGGGAGCCTGACGTGGGATTCGATCCCGGGTCTCCAGGATTGCGCCCTGGGCCAAAGGCAGGCGCCAAACCGCTACGCCACCCAGGGATCCCTAATCAAAATGTCTTAAAGGATATTTTAATTTCCTTGCTGGTAAAGTCATAAGATTTAGAACACTATTTTTCCCCTGTCACCTAAACAGAAATGCTCTAGGCATTTGAGCTATGGACCCAAGTGGATGCTGAACTAAACATTTTCAATTGTAATATGATTATATTTCCAATTCTTGGTGTTTTAGGTAGATTTGATAGCCTAATATTCATATTTTGTTAGTGGATTTCATAGTTAGTATTGAAGGGGAGATCCTAGTTTCAACATCCAATGCTGATGGAGGCCGTTTGAAAAATCTTTGAGACCAAGATCTTGTTTCAAGTAGTGAACATAATTTTTCTTGTTATTTAGAGAATCAAATGAATACCTTTGGTTTATTTCTTATAACTTTTTATTAGTAAACTTTCAATTATAGTGGTTTGGTTTGTCAAGTTTCCTAATTTCTTGGTATATTTTGTAGATTAGAAGTGATATTGGAATTGGTTGGAATTTCTACCACTGCTCCAATGAACTACTGATTTTGTTATTGTTGTCAGTTCTTTTCTATGGGAATAATCAACAGTGCACTCCAGAGGTAACATTGCAACTTTAAAAAAATATATTATTTAGATTATTTCTATTATATATCTTTGGCAAACAAGATTATACATGATTTTGAATAGTCTCTTAATCCAAACAATGTAAGGCCTTTATAATCTAGGTCATCTGAGGTTTCTATGTACTTTTCCTACAGAATTTGTATGCTTCCTCTTTTAAATAACATCAGAAGAGCCGACTTGAAAATATTATTACGATATACTTATACATAATCAATCTCTTGTATTGTGCATGATACAGATGGACATGTATAATTCTCATCTTTCCACAATTTTATTCTATGCTAACATCAACATGGACTAAGATCTTGGTTTCATATAAAAGCTTTAATTTCTTCCCTTTAAGACATAAAATGAAGGAGAGTTTTGGGAAGAATTCTGTATCCCCTCCTCATGGGCCAGTGGGAAATTTTACACTGATAAGCATTTTTTACTGAAGACTGTAACATTCCTCTCAGGGAATTATAACACTCTAATGACAAGATTTTGGCTAAGCTAGTCAGCCATAGGCTGAGTTCTTGACTGTAGTGACTAGTCTCCATAATTGAATAGTATGGTTCAGTGTATCCTAGTGAGACAGAATCCTGAGTGCTCAATGTCTGCCATATATTCAGGATTAAAACTCCTTTTGCAAATGTAGTTCGATCAATGTGGTTTCAAAAATGGGTCTTATCGAAATCTGAACAAAATGAATGACAAAGTCATTTCTGTAAGCTAAGGTCCAGCACAAGGACCACGATGCTAGGCAAAAAATGTGAATGAGAATTCAATTTGGTCAGCAAGTGGTACCAAACAAAAAGGACTATGGCATTGGAAAACTAGCATGTTGGCAAATACTAGAAGTATATTATACCAAGGCTATAAATAACCATTGTGGAATGACATGGCAACTCTGAGTACTTGATTGGTGGCCTTCATTTTTTTTTTTTTAATAGGACATTCTTCATTGTAGGAAGTCTGGGTGCTTTTTTTTATTATTGGAGTTCAATTTGCCAACATACAGAATATCACCCAGTGCTCATCCCATCAAGTGCCCCCCCTCAGTGCCCGTCACCCAGTCACCCCAACCCCCTGCCCACCTCCCTTTCCATCACCCCTTGTTCGTTTCCCAGAGTTAGGAGACTTCTCATGTTCTGTCTCCCTCTCTGATATTTCCAACTCATTTTCTCTCCTTTCCCCTTTATTCCCTTTCACTATTTTTTATATTCCCCAAATGAATGAGACCCTATAATGTTTGTGCTTCTCTGATTGACTTATTTCACTCAGCATAATACCCTCCAGTTCCATCCATGTCAAAGCAAATGGTGGGTATGTGTCATTTCTAATGGCTGAGTAATAGTCCATTGTATACATATACCACATCTTCTTTATCCATTCATCTTTCGATGGACACCAAGGCTCCTTCCACAGTTTGGCTATTGTGGACATTGCTGCTAGAAACATCGGGGTGCAGGTGTCCCGGTGTTTCACTGCATCTGTATCTTTGGGGTAAATCCCCAGCAGTGCAATTGCTGGGTCATAGGGCAGATCTATTTTAACTCTTTGAGGAACCTCCACACAGTTTTCCACATTGGCTGCACCAGTTCACATACCCACCAACAGTGCAAGAGGTTTCCCCTTTCTCCACATCCTCTCCTACATTGTTTCCTGCCTTGTTAATTTTCCCCATTCTCACCAGTAGGAAGTGGTATCTCATTGTGGTTAAAAGCCATCTATGAAAAGCCCACAGCAAATATCATTCTTAATGGGGAAGCACTGGGAGCCTTGCCCCTAAGATCAGGAACCAGATAGGGATGTCCACTCTCACCACTGCTATTCAACATAGTACTAGAAGTCCTAGCCTCAGCAATCAGGCAACAAGAAGAAATAAAAGGCATTCAGATTGGCAAAGAAGTCAAACTCTTCCTCTTTGCAGAGGTAAGAGGGCCTTCATACACCCACAGCAAACAGACTGGAGAACTGGCACATGAGTGGTGAACACTGTGGGAAATGGTTGCGCTTATTCTTGAGCCATTCATATCATTTCCTTAATCACAGTAATTTGTGAGATCCTACTCAAAAATAGTATTATTATATACTTATGGTATTCAATAGTCAGAAATAAATCAGTTTTTGCTTGTCATTTATCTCTTAAATATAAGAAGTGTGGGGAAATTGAAGAGTAAGTAGATCATATTTATTGGGTGATCTTATTATGTGTTTTCATTTGTTAGCTCAGTTTCAAGATTAGAACTTTTTTCATGTCACTTAGGGAGAAATTTTCTAGATATTTGATGTTGATTTAAATTAGATATTTCATTAAACATTTTAACATAAAATGATTAAAGTTCCAATTCTTGGAATTTTATGTTGATGTGATTGCTTAACACTCATATTCCATCAATGGGTTTATGTATATAAAGCTAAGTTACAATTTTAGCGAGTAATGCTGGGGGGAGGTGGGCTTTGCATCAACTTTGAGACCAAGGTCATACAAAATTTGATTTTCTATACTACTTTTTTTTCTGAGGATAAAGCATAATTTTTTAAAATTAGATACATAGTCAAGGGAGTATCTATGGTTAATTCTTTAAATATCTATTATTAGTAAGCACTCAACTGGAAAGGTTTTGTTTCACAACTTTTAAATTTTCCTCTATGTTTTTGTGGGACGGAAGTGATTTTTTGAATTGTGTGGAATATTCATCACCATAGCAAAGAAGTGTTGATTTTATTGGATTTTTTTTCTGTTCCTTTTCTCGGAATGGAACAAAATAATGCACTCCAAGTTTAATAACCAATTTTAAATAAATATACTTTTATGGCTTACTTTTTTATATTTTTCTGTAGACAAGTAGATCATTGGTTTGGTGAAATATCTGTTAATCCAAACAGTGTGAGCTATTAATTATCTGGTGAGCTATCCAATATTTTGTCTTTTTTATTTCCAGGATTTTTGTGGCTTCTGTCTTTGAATAACAACAGAAGCATCCTAATAAAGTAATATGAATTCATTTGATGTAAAGTTATATCATAATCCCTGCTATGTTGTGCATGTTTGTCAAATAGACATATATACGTCACATTTTCCATATTTTACTCTATTTCCATAGGTTAACATGAACCACTAGTTGGCCCTCATGTGAATTTATTCCTTTTTCTTGAAAGAATTCCAGTAGGAATTGCGACATCAATAAGCATTTTGTCCTGAAAATACTAGAATTCCTGTTAGGACATTCTAACATTCATATGACAGTGAAACTGTACTAATCAATTGTGGAGCTGAGTCATTGACTGATGACTCCATGTCACCATGTCTCCATGATTAAATAGTATGGATCAGTGTGTCCCAGGGACACAGACCTGGAATTCTTACTTAGTGTCTGCCATATATCTTAGGATCTATATCCCTTTCATAAATGTGACTGAATCAATGATGAACTTATTGCAAGATACATCCATGAAGACAAGAGAAACAAAAGCAAAAATGAACTATTGGGACCTCATCAAGATAAGAAGCTTTTGCACAGTAAAAGAAACAGTCAACAAAACTAAAAGACAACCTACCTAATGGGAGAAGATATTTCCAAATGACATATCAGATAAAGGACTAGTATCCAAGATCTATAAAGAACTTATTAAACTCAACAGCAAAGAAACAATCCAAACAGGAAATGGGCAAAAGACATGAACAGAAATCTAACATAGGAAGACATAGACATGACCAACAAGCACATGAGGAAATGCTCCGCATCACTTGCCATCAGGGAAATACAAATCAAAACCACAGTGAGATACCACCTCACACCAGTGAGAATGGGGAAAATTAACAAGGCAGAAAGCAACAAATGTTGGAGGGTATGTGGAGAAAGGGGAACCCTCTTGCACTGTTGGTGGGAATGTGAATTGGTATAGCCACTCTGGAAAACTGTGTGGAGGTTCCTCAAAGTTAAAAATAGATGTGCCCTACGACCCAGCAATTGCACTGCTGGGGATTTACCTCAAAGATACAGATGCAATGAACTGCCGGGACACCTGCACCCGGATGTTTCTAGCAGCAATGTCCACAATAGCCAAACTGTGGAAGGAGCCTCAGTGTCCATCGAAAGATGAATGGATCAAGGAGATGTGGTTTTTGTATACAATGGAATATTACTCAGCCATTAGAAACAACAAATACCCACCATTTGCTTCAACGTGGATGGAACTTGAGGGTATTATGCTGAGTGAAATAAGTCAATTGGAGAAAGACAATCATTATAGGGTCTCATTCATTTGGGGAATATAAAAAATAGTGAAAGGGAATAAAGGGGAAAGGAGAAAAAATGAGTTGGAAATATCAGAAAGGGAGACAGAACAGGAGAGACTCCTAATTCTGGGAAATGAACTAGGGGTGGTAGAAATGAGGTGGGCGGGGGGTTGGGGTGACTGGGTGACGGGAACTGAGGGGGCTACTTGATGGGATGAGCACTGGGTTTATTCTATATGTTGGCAAATTGAACACCAATAAAAAATAAATTTATAAAAAGAATAAAAATAAAAAATGAATATCACTGGAATCTGAAAAAAAGTGACAGAATCAGTTCTGTGAGCTAAAGTCTGCCAAAAGACCTTATGAGGCAAAAAATATGGGTAAAGTTCAGTTATTCAGGTAGTCGTACCAACCAGATATGTGGTATTTGAAACCTTAATTATATACATTAAGAGAAATGAATTGTAGACATCTATAAATATCTGAATTAGGAATGATGTGGTAATTCTTTGAGTGCTTGGCTGGCAGCATGCATACACTTAATCAAACACTGGGGAAACAGCACATGGGTATTTGAGACTGATGAGTTATATGTTTGTCTACCCTTAAGTTGTTCATGGGATTTCCTTAGATGCTGCAATCTTTTGAGTGAGGCTTAGTCCAATGAGGTCGATTAGAGAATTCAAAACATATTAAAAGCCATCAGATACTAATTAGCTTTTGGATAAAGGAAATATAGTGGAAACTGAATAATGGTTTATATTTATGGACTGTCTCAGAGAGTGTTTTAATTTGCTTGTTAATCCAGTCACAGTAATTCATACCGTGTTTTTTCTTGTCACCCAAGAGAAATTTTCTAGGCATTTGTGCAATGGATTCAAATATATACTGCACTAAATATTTTTAACTGTGAAATTATTACATTTATAAATCTTGAAATTGTATTGGTTAATATTCATATTCCTTCAGTCTCTTCATTTCTGCTTAAAGGAAGATCCTAATTTTAATGAATGATGCTAAGTATTCTTAGGAGAAATTTTGACTAAGTATTAAAACAAATGATTTTCCATACCATTATATTTCATGAAAAAAGTATATATATTTTTTCTTGTCATATAGGTGGTCATAATTGCTTTATAACCCCTTATCAGTAAACATTGAATTAGAAAGTTTTTCTTCCTTAGCTCCTCTGACTGTCCCTGTGGTTTATAGGTTGGAAGTAAGATTGCAGTTGCATGGAATTCTTGCCACATCCCAAGAATAGCTGATTTTGTCACATTTACCAGCTCCCTTATCTGTGAAGAAACAATGATGTACTCACAAGGTAATACCTATTTTTTATAAACTTTTTCCTGGGTTATATTATTATTTATTTAGGTAATCAGGAATTAATTAGTGTTATATGGAGTCTGTCAATTTAAACAGTGTGAAGCTTTAATAATCTCGTGATTTTTTTTCCAGAATCTTTGTACTTTCTCAGTTGATGCCTCATACAAATATTAGGCACAGTAACGATGGCAAGGTCATTTCTCATGAGTGTGGCAGAGAGAAGTTTGTTCATACTAAGAAGTATGCTTACCCAAATGCCACTAGTACTTAGTGATGTATCCTTGTGAGCACCACCCTAAAAATAGAATGAGAAGTATTTTATGTAAGAGGGCTCAGTGTCTGACAGTTAGGTACACTCTAAACCCCTCTAATCATGCCATACTTGTGCTTATGTGAGTCCTGCATGCAATGCTGTGGCCACACTATGGAACTGGATGTAGCATAACCTTAAGTGTCTGCAAATTGCCCTGTGCCTGAGCTCAAGCAGATTAAGTGCTGTAAGTGATTTTTAGACAACCATTTTTTTTTTATTCCCCATGATGGTTTTTTGTGATTTTCTCTCCAAATAACTGGATCATCTTTGAGGATAAAGTATTTCTGAGGTTGAATTATCAGAAATATATGTACATTGTTGTGAGAGTTTTTCACTAGACCAACATTTTCCTGGAATTTTAAGCATACTCAGATACTCTGATTGCTCGTTTAATTTGTCTGGCGGAAAATGTTGGACAAAATTTACTCTGATGGAGACTAGAAATTAACACAATATTGTTGGGAGAACATTGGAAACATTCTAGGAGATCAATATGTTGGCTTATTTAATAAGAGATATGTATTGAATCCTCCCATCTTGTGCCTCTGGTAGGCAAATGAACATTTTTATTTCTCATCTTTCACATTTTTACCTATTTACACAGGTCAAGGATAAGACACATGAAAATGTGTATTCCTTACTCTTGAGATATGACATGAAGGAAAGGCCCATTCTCAAGAGCCAGTAGGAATTCTCATAATTCTCAGTAAGCATTTGTCCTTAAAATATTGATCTTTCTTCTAGGATTTATATAATACTCCAGTTACCATAAGGCACTCTATGATAATCAGCTAGGAAATCTGAATCATTTATGTAGGGGCTGATCTCCATGACTGAATAGGGTGAATAACTATGTCCCAGAGTGATGAATTCCAGAGTGCTTAGTTTCTCTCATTTCCTCAGGTACACAGTATCCTATTTTAGCAACTCATGTATATTGAGGATGATTGTAATTGACCTCATTGAAAAATCTGAACAAAATAAGTTACACAATCACTTCTGTGAAACTGAGGCCCAGCAAAGATATCCATCATAAACAAAATATGTACAAGGAGGGGATCCATGTTTTCATTTGTCCAGTACCAGCAAGAACTGCAGTATTAGAAAACTAAGCTGCTGAATTCTTAAGATGGTAGAGAAGTAGGGGGATTCTGTGCTTGCCTCGTCCTTCAAACACAGATAGATATCAGATAATTCTGAACACCCAATAAATCCATCTGAGGACTGAGACAACACACTGCACATCTAGAGAGAAAAATGGCCACACTATGGAAGGTTGGAGCTATGGAGAGTTGACTTGGGGAAGAAAAGAATTGCAGATGCTACAGAGGGGAAGGAGCCCTGAACACAGAAAGAGGGGAGAAAGGAAGAGAGAGAGAGAAAGAGAGAGAGAGAGAGAGAGGAAGAGAGAGAAAACGCAGCATGCAGGGAACTGCACAAGAAAAACTTTTCCCCAAAACCAGACTGGGAAAAGAAGAGGGGCTTATTATTACAAGATTTTGCAAGCAACCGAGCTGAAAGTCTGAAGTTTTAAAAGTCCATGCCATCACCAGGATCATGCTTGGCAGGCTAGCAATGCTCCTGTGGTAAGCAGGGTTAGAGGCCCTAGAGCAGATAGCATCTAAAGATCTCTGTCACACTAGGAGAGGCAGTTCCCCTTCTTGGAGTGCATTTGGGAAACATGGAACTGCCTCTCAGGACAAAAAAGATGGTGAGCACTATTTATTAAGCAGCCCTGTTACTTAGCATAGCAAAAGAAGCATCTGTTGAAGGAAACTAACCTGGAAGCCAGCTTATGTCTGTGCTTTACCATAAACTCTGAGCCCCTGTGTAGTCATGCATCTACTTTTCTGGAACAAATGGCACCAGCCACAGCGCAGCAAGACCCTAACCCAGAGGATCAGTGTGAGTGTTAGCCATGCTAGGTCCCTAAAATTTGGAGTTTTGAAACCCATGCCTGAGATAAAACACAGGAGCACTGTGCTGCCAGGCAGACAGATGGATGGCTCAGACACAGACACTTTCTGATGGAAGCCAGGGACACAAGAGGGGGAAATTGTTCTTCTCTGAGTGCTTTCTGAACAGCTGAAAGTGCAAACTCCCCTCACTGGGGACAAGAGAGTAGGGTGACAACATTTTCCCCCAAACCCATCATCACACACAGACTACAGTGAGCAGCATAGCACCAGTGGAGGTTGGAGTTACTTACACCAATGTCCAGGCTACTGTGCCCTGTAGGTTCATCTTTTTTTTTAAGGGACAATGGGAAGAGGGAGAGAATCTTAAGCAGACTCCACATCCAGCACAGAACCCAATGCAGAGCTTGATCTCATGACACTGAGATCATGACCTGAGCCAAAATTAACAGTCAGTTGCTTGACCAACTGAGCTACCAAGGTGTTCCTGCAGTTTAATCTTTACTAGGGCAAGTCTGCCTGGAAATGAGCACTGGGTATTATATATAAGTGATGAATCACTGGATTCTACTCCTGAAACTACTATATTATATGTTAACTGTCTTGAATTTAAATACAAACTTGCAGGGAGAAAAAAGAATATAAAGGAAAAAGGAGAGGTAAAGAGTTTCCCAGACAAACAAAAACTAAAGGAGTTTGAGACCACTAAACCAGCCCTGCAAGAAATATTAAAGGGGACCCTTTGAGTGGGAAAGAAAGACTAAAAGCAAGAAAGAGGGCAGCCCAGGTGGCTCAGTGGTTTAGCGATGCTTTCAGTCCCTGCATGGAGCCTGCTTCTCCCTCTGTCTGTGTCTCTGCCTCTCTCTTTCTGTGTCTCTCATGAATAAATAAATAAATAAATCTTTTAAAAAAATCAAAGCAACAAAGACTATAACGGAACACAGAAAATCTCCAGAAACATGAACTTCATAGTTAATACAATGGTATTAAATCTACATATCAAAAATCACCTTGAATATAAATGGACTAAAGACTCCAATCAAAAGACATAGGGTACCTGAATGGATAAAAAGATAAGATTTATCTATATGCTCCTTACAAGAGACTCACTTTAGACCTAATGAAAGGGTTAACCAGAAAATTAAAGAAGTAATAAAAAATACATGGAAGCAAATGTAAATGAAAACATGACAGTCTAAAACCTTTGGAAAGCAGCAAAGGCATTTATAAGAGGGAAGAATATGGCAATAAAGGCCCACCTCAAGAAGCAAGAAAAGTCTCAAATACACAACCCAAACTTACCACTAAGGGAATTAGGAAAAGAAGAGCAAATAAAGCCTAAAAGCAGCAGAAGAAGGGAAATAATAAAGATTAGAGTAGAAATAAATGACATAGAAACAACAACCAAAAATCAGTAAATAGATTTTTTTTAACTCATTATTTGAAAGAATTAATAAAATTAATAAACCCCTTGCCAGATTTATCAAAAAGAAAAGAGAAAGGACTCAAATAACTATGAGTGAAAGAGTAGAGATCATAACTAACCACAGATATATAGATGACTATGAGAGGAATATTATTAAAGATTATATGCCAATTAACTGGAAAACTTGGAAGAAATGGATAAATTGTTAGAAATATACAAACTACCAAAACTGAAACAAGAAGAAACAAAATTTGAACAGAACCATAACCAGCAAAAAAAAAATGGATCAATAATCAATAATCTCCCAACAAACAAAGACCCAGGAGCAGACGGATTGCCAGATAAATCCTACCAGACATTTAAAGATGAGTTAATACCTTTTCTTAAACTGTGCCAAAAAAATTGAAATGGAAGGAAAACGTCTAAACTCATTCTATGGGGCCAGCATTACCTTGATTCCAAAACCTTACAAAGACCCCACTAAAAGGGAGAATTACAGGCCAATATCCTTGATAAATATGGATGCAAAATTTCTCATTCTCTATATGATCAAATCGAGTCTAACAGTACTTAAAAGAATTATTCACTGTGATCAAGTGATATTTACTCCTGTGTTGCAGAGGTGGCTCTATATCTGTAAATCAATCAACATTATTCCACATTAATAAAATAAAAACAAAAACTTATGATCGTTTAATAGATGCAGAAAAAAGCATTTGACAAAATACAGTATGCATTCTTGATAAAAAAAAAACATCAAAAAGGGGGATCCCTGGGTGGCGCAGCGGTTTGGCGCCTGCCTTTGGCCCAGGGCGCGATCCTGGAGACCCGGGATCGAATCCCACATTGGGCTCCTGGTGCATGGAGCCTGCTTCTCCCTCTGCCTGTGTCTCTGCCTCTCTCTCTCTGTGACTATCGTAAATAAATAAAAATTTTAAAAAAAGGTTTATTAAAAAAAATCAAAAAGAAAGGATATATGTATACAATGGAATATTACTCAGCCATTAGAAATGACAAATACCCACCATTTGCTTCAACGTGGATGGAACTGGAGGGTATTATGCTGAGTGAAGTAAGTCAATCAGAGAAGGACAAACATTGTATGTTCTCATTCATTTGGGGAATATAAATAATAGTGAAAGGGAATGTAAGGGAAGGGAGAAGAAATGTGTGGGAAATATCAGAAAGGGAGACAGAAAATAAAGACTCCTAACTCTGGGAAACAAACTCTAGGGGAGGAGGGTGAGGGGTGGGGGTGAATGGGTGACGGGCACTGAGGGGGGCACTTGACGGGATGAGCACTGGGTGTTATTCTGTATATTGGTAAATTGAACACCAATAAAAAATAAATTTATTATAAAAAAAGAAGGGATAAAGGTAACATACCTCAACACCATAAAGGCCATATATGAAAGAACCACAGCTAATATCCCAAATGGGAGACTGAGATCTTTTCCTCTTAGGTCAGGTACAAGAGAGAGATGTCCTTTCTATTTTATAGTACTGGAAATCCTAGCCTCAGCAAAAAGACAACAAAAAGAAATAAAAGGCATCCAAATCAGTAAAGAAGAAATCAAACCTTACACTATTTGTAGATGCCATGATACTCTATGTAGAAAAACTGAAGGACCCCAGCAATAAATTGGGAGAACTGATACATGAATTTGTATCACAAGATATAAAATCAAGGCATAGAAATCTGTTGCATGGGAGGACTGGGTGGGTCAGTCACTTGGGCATCTGCCTTCGGTCAGAATATGATCCCAGGGTCCCTTGGGCTTCCTCTCAGTGGAGAGCCTACTTCTCCCTCAACCTCTTCCCCTCCCCACCCACTCATGCTCACTGACTTTCACACACATGTCCTCTTATAAATTAAATCAATCAATCTTTAAAAAAAGATATCTATTGAATTTCTATATGCCAATAATGAAGCAGCAGAAAGAGAACTCAAGGAATCCATCTCATTTATAATTACACCAAAACCCATAATATCTGTAGGAGTAAACCTAACCAAAGAGATAAGGGATGTATACTCTAAAAATTACAGAACATTTATGAAAGAAACTGAAGAAAATAGGGGCACCTAAGTGGCTCAGTAGTTGATCACCTGCCTTTGGCTCAGGTCATGATCCTGTGGTCCTGGGACTGAGTCCTGCATTGTGCTCTACCCACGGAGCCTTCTTCTCTCTGCCTGTGTGTCTAATTCTGTGTGTTTCTCATGAATAAATAAATAAAATCTTTTAAAAAAGAAATTGAGGATATACAAGACATGGAAAAATATTCAATGCTCATGGATTGAAAGAAAAATATTGTGAAAATGTCTATAATACCCAGAGCAATTTACACATTCAATGCAATTCCTATCGAAATACCATCAACATTTTCCGCTGAGCTGGAACAAAAATTCCTACAATTTGTATGGAACCATAGAAAGGCTTGAATAGTAAAGCAATCTTGAAAAAGAAAACCAAAGCGGGAGTTATCACAATTCCAGACTTAAGCTGTATTACAAAACTGTAATCATCAAGACGGAATGGTACTGGCACAAACCAGACACATGGCTCAATGTAACTGAATGGAAAACCCAGAACTGGACTCTCAACTCTATGGTCAACTAATCATTGACAAAGCAGAAAAGAATATCCATTGGTAAAAAAGTCTCTTCAACAATGGTGTTGGGAAAACTGGACAGCCACATGCAGAAGATCGAAACTGGACTACTTTCTTACACCATACTCAAAAATATTCATAATGGATGAAAGACCTAAATGTGAGACAGGAAACCATAATAATCCTTGATAAGAACACAGGCAGCAAGATCTTTGACTTCATCTGTACCAACTTTTTAGTAGATAGTCTTGGGAGGCAAGGAAAACAAAAGTAAAAATGAACTATTGGGATTAAATCAAGACAAAAAAGTTTTGCACAGTGAAGGAAATAACCAAGAAATGTAAAAGGCAGCCTATGGATTGGGGGAATATATTTGCAAATGACATATAAAATAAAGGGCAAGTATCTGAGATCTATAAAGAACTTATCAAACTCAACAAACAAATAACAAATAATACAGTCAAGAAATGTGCAGAAGACATGGATAGACATTTCTCCAAAGAGGACATACACATGACCAAAAACACATGAAAAAATGCTCAATATCACTCATCATCAGGGAAATAAAATCAAAACCAACAATGAGATACCACCTCACACCAGTCAGAATAGCTAAAATTAACAAGACAGGATATAAGAAATGTTGGTGAGGGTACAGAGGAAGGGGAATCCTCTTAACTGTTGGTGGGAATTCAAGCTGGTATGGCTTCTCTGGAAAAGTTTGGAGGTTCTTCAAGAAGTTAAAAATAGAGCTACCATGACCCAGCAATGCACTACTCGGTATTTACCCAAAGGATAAAATAAATACCAATTTGAAGGGACAAAGTTTATAGCAGCATAAAAAACAATAGCCAAACATAAAAAGAGCCCAGATGTCCATCAACTGATGAATGCATAAAGAAGAAGTGGGGTGTATATATGTATACATACATACATATATATACATATATACACACAATGAAATATTAGCCATCAGAAACAATGAAATCTTGCCATTTGCTACAACTGAATAAATGAATGAAGCTAGTGTGCATAATGCTAAGCAAAATAAATCAGTCACAGAATGGCAAATACCATGTGACTTCACTCATATATGGAATTTAAGAAACAAAACAAATGAACATAGAGGAACGGAAAAAAAGAGGGAAGCCAACCATGAAATAATTTTTTAAATTATAATTCATTTAGCCAACATATAGAACACCATTAGTTTCAGAGGTAGGAATCAGTAATTCATTAGTTGCATATACCACTCAGTGCTCATCATATCACATGCCCATAGTTAAGAATCTCTCATGGTTTGAGTCTCTCTCTTATTTCTACCCATTCCATTTTTCCCTCCCTTCCCCTATGATCCTCTGTGCTTTTCCTTATGTTCCTTATAAGAGTGAAACCATATAATAATCGTCTTTCTCTGATTAACTCCTTTCACTCAACATAATAACTTCCAGTTCCATCCATGTCAATGAAAATGGTAAGTATTCATCCTTTCTGATGGCTGAGTAAATCATGTCAGTGGGCATCTTGGCTCTTTCCACAGTTTGGCTATTATGGACATTGATGCTATAAACATTGAGTTGCAGTTGCCCCTTCTGATCATTACATTTGGATCTTTGGCATCTTCCATCCATTTTAACTGATTTTTCAATATGGTGTAAGAAAGTAGTCTATTTTCATTCTTCTGCAACTGGCTGTCCAGTTTAGTTGACCAAAAAGGTCAGGGTCCATTTCTGGGGTTTCCATTCTGTCCCATTGATCTATGCGGCTGTACCGTACTATCTTTGTATAATTTTTTATTGGAGTTCAATTTGCCAACATATAGTATAACATGCAATGCTCATCCTGTCAGGTACCCCCCTCAGTGCCCATCACCCAATCACCCCATCCCCCTGCCCACCTCCCCTTCTACTACCCCTTGTTCGTTTCCCAGGGTTAGGAAACCCCCATGATCTGTAACCCTCTCTAACTTTTCCCACTCATTTTTTCTCCTTTCCCCTTTAATCCCTTTCACTATGTTTTATATTACCCGTATGAATGAAACCATATAATGTGGGTCCACTGATTGGCTATTGTGGACAATGCTGCTATAAACATTGGGGTGCAGGTGTCTCAGACTTTCATTGCATCTGAAACTTTAAGGTAAATCCCCATCAGTGCAACAGCTGGGTCATAGGGTAGCTCTATTTTTAACTCTTTGAGGAACCTCCACACAACTTTCCAGAGTGACTGTACCAGTTCACATTCCCACCAACAGTACAAGAGGGTTCCCTTTTCTCCACATCCTCTCCAAAATGTGTTGTTTCCTGCCTTGTTAATTTTCCCCATTCTCACTGGTGTGAGGTGGTATCTCATTGTGGTTTCGATTTTTACTTCCCTGATGGCAAGTGATTCAGAGCATTTTTTCATTTGCTTGTTGGCCATGTGTATGTCTTCCTCTGTGAGATTTCTGTTCATGTCTTTTGCCCATTTCATGATTGGATTATTTGTTTCTTTGCTGTTGAGTTTAATAAGTTCTTTATAGATCTTGGATACTAGCCCTTTATCTGATATGTCATTTGTAAATATCTTCTCTCATTCTGTAGGTTCTGTTTAGTTTTGTTGATTGTTTCTATTGCTGTGCAGAGCTTTTTATCTTGATTAAGTCCCAATAGTTCATTATTGCTATTGTTTCCCTTGCCTTCATAGATGTATCTTACAAGAAGTTGCTGTGGCCCAGTTCAAAAAGGATGTTGCTTGTGCTCTCCTCTAGGATTTTGATGGAATCTTCTCTCACATTTAGATCTTCCTTCCATTTTGAGATTGTCTTTGTGTATTGTATAAGAGAATGGCCTACTTTCATTCTTCTGCAAGTGGCTGACCAATTTTCCCAGCACCATTTATTGAAGAGACGGTCCTTTTCCAATGAATAGTCTTTCCTGCTTTGTCGAGTATTAGTTGACCATAGAGTTGAGGACTCATTTCTGGATTTTCTATTCTGTTCCATTGATCTATGTGTCTGTGTTTGTGCCAGTACCACACCGTCTTGATGATCACAGCTCTGTATTATAGCTTAAAATATAGCATTGGGACGTCCCCGACATTGGTTTTCCTTTTCAGTATTCCTCTGGTTATGTGGGTCTTTTCTGATTCCATACAAATCTTAAGATTATTTGTTCCAACTCTCTGAAGAAAGTCCATGGTATTTGATATGGATTGCATTAAATTTGTAAGTTACACCTGGTAGCATAGAGATTTTCACAATAGTAATTTTTCCAATCCATGAGCATGGAATATTTTTCCATCTCTTTGTGACTTCTTCAATTTGTTTCAGAAGTGTTCTGTAGTTTTAGGGTATAGATCCTTTACCTCTTTGGTTAGGTTTGTTCCTAGGTATCCTATGCTTTTGGGTGCAATTGTAAGTGGGATTGACTCCTTAATTTCTCTCTCTTCAGTCTCATTGTTACTGTATAGAAATGCCACTGCTTTCTGGGCATTGCTTTTGTATCCTGCCACACTGCCAAATTGCTGTATGAGTTCTAGCAATCTTGGGGTGGAGTCTTTTGGGTTTTCTATGTCACTATCATGTCATCTATGAAGAGGGAGAGTTTGAATTCTTTGCCAATTTGAATGCCTTTTATTTCTTTTTCTTGCCTGATTGCTGAGGCTAGGACTTCTAGTACTATGTTGAATAGCAGTGGAGAGAGTGGACGTCCCTGTCATGTTCCATATCTTAGGGGAAAGGCTCCCAGTGTTTCCCCATTGAGAATGATATTTGCTGTGGGCTTTTCGTAGATGGCTTCTAAGATGCTGAGGAATGTTCCCTCTATCTCTACACTCTGAAGAGTTTTGATCAGGAATGGATGCTGTATTTTGTCAAATGCTTGCTCTGCACCTATTGAGAGGATCATATGGTTCTTGTTCTTCCTCTTGTTGATGTGATCTATCACGTTGATTGCTTTATGAGTGTTGAACCAGCCTTGCATCTCGGGGATAAATCCCATTTGGTCATGGTGAATAATCTTCTTAATGTACTGTTGGATCCTATTGGCTAGTATCTTGTTGAGAATTTTTGCATCCATATTCATCAGGGATGTTGGTCTATAATTCTCCCTTTTGTTGGGGGTCTTAAGATGTCTGGTTTTGGATTAAGGTGATGCTGGACTTATAAAAGTAGTTTTGAAGTATTCTGTCCCTTTCTATCTTTTGGAACAGCTTTAGTAGAATAGGTATTGTTTCTTTAACCATTTGATTGAATTCCTCTGGAAAGCCATCTGGCCCTGGACTGTTGTGTCTTGGGGTTTTTGATGACTGCTTCAATTTCCTCCCTGGTTATTGGCCTGTTCAGGTTTTCTATTTCTTCCAGTATTGGTAGTTTATGGTGTTCCAGAGATGTGTCCATTTCTTCTAGATTGCCTAATTTATTGGTGTATAGCTGCACATAATATGTCTTCTTTTTTTCATAATATGTCTTTACAATTGTTTGTGTTTCCTTGGTGTTGGTGGTGATCTCCCCTTTTTCATTTGTGATTTTATTAATTTGAGTCTTTTCTCTCTTCTTTTTAATAAGACTGGCTAATGGTTTTTCTGTCTTATTAATTCTTTCAAAGAACCAACTCCTGGTTTTGTTGATCTGTTTCACAGATCTTCTGGGATCTATTTCATTGCATTCTGCTTGGATTTTTATTAACTCTCTTCTTCTGCTGGGTATAAGTTTTATTTGCTGTTCTTTCTCCAGTTCCTTCAGGTGCAAGGTTAGGTTGTGTATTTGTTTCTCCAATTTTTTAAGGGATGCTTGTTTTGTGATGTATTTCCCTCTTAGGACTGCTTTTGCTGTATCACAAAGATTTTGAATGGTTGTATCTTCATTCTCATTAGTTTCCATGAATCATTTTAATTCTTCTCTGATTTCCTGGTTGACCCAGCAGGATGGCTTTTGACCTCAACGTGTTTGAATTTCTTCCAAGTTTCTTCTTGAGATTGAGTTCTAGTTTCAATGCATTCTGGTCTGAAAATATGCAAGGGACGATCCCAATCTTTTGATGTCAGTTAAGACCTGATTTCTGACCCAGTATGTGATCTATTCTGGTGAAAATTCCATGTGCACTTGAGAAGAATGTGTATTCAGTTGCGTTTGGATGTAAAATTCTGTAAATATCTGTGAAATCCATCTGGTCCAGTATCATTTAAAGCTCTTGTTTCTTTAGAGATGTTGTGCTTAGAAAATATCTGTCATTTACAGAAAGCACTGTGTTGAAGTCTCCCAGTATTAGTGCATTATTATCTATGTATGTCTTTACTTTGGTTTTTAATTGATTGATACTTGGCAACTCCCACATTTGGGGCATAAATATTCATGATTGTTAGACCCTCTTGTTGGAAAGATCCTTTAAGTATGATATAGTGTCCCTCTTCATCTCCTACTAAAGTCTCTGGCATAAACTTTAATTTATGAGATATGATTATTGCTACCCCTGCTTTCTTTTGAGGTCTATTTGAATAGCAAATGGTACTTCAACCTTTTATTTTCAGTCTGTAGGTGTCTTTAGGTCTAAAATGAGTCTCTTGTAGAAAACAAATAGATGGGTCTTGGTTTTTTATCCAGTCTGAAACCCTGCACCTTTTGATGGGATCATTAAGCCCATTAGCGTTCAGAGTTACTATCGAAAGATATGAATTTAGTGTCATCATAATAGTATTCAGTCCCTGTTTTTGTGGATTGTTTCTTGTGCTTCCTCTTTTTTTCAGAGTCTTCCTTAATATTTCTTGCAAAGCTAGTTTGGTGGTCACATATTCTTTTAGTTTCTGCCCATCTTGGAAGCTCTTTATCTCTCCTTCTATTTTGAATGAGAGCCTTGCTGGATAAAGTATTCTTGGTTGCATGTTCTTCTCATTTAGGACCCTGAACATCTCCTGCCAGCCCTTTCTGGGTTGCCAGGTCTCTGTCTGCTGTGAATCTAATACTTCTCCCCATATAAGTTAGGGATCTCTTGTCTCTTGCTGCTTTAATGATTTTCTCATCTTTGGAATTTGCAGGTTTCACTAATATTTTTATTTTTTGTATAATAAATTTATTTTTTATTGGTGTTCAATTTACCAACATACAGAATAACACCCAGTACTCATCCCGTCAAGTGCCCCCCTCAGTGCCCGTCACCCATTCACCCCCAACCCCCGCCCTCCTCCCCTTCCACCACCCCTAGTTCGTTTCCCAGAGTTAGGAAACTTTATTTCTGTCACCCTTTCTGATATTTCCCACACATTTCTTCTCCCTTCCCTTCTATTCCCTTTCACTATTATTTATATTCCCCAAATGAATGAGAACATATAATGTATGTCCTTCTCTGATTGACTTATTTCACTCAGCATAATACCTTCCAGGTACATCCACGTTGAAGCAAATGGTGGATATTTGTCATTTCTAATGGCTGAGTAATTTTCCATTGTATATATAAACCACATCTTCTTTATCCATTCATCTTTCGATGGACACCGAGGCTCCTTTCACAGTGTGGCTATTGTGGACATTGCTGCTATAAACATCGGGGTGCAGGTGTCCTGGTGTTTCATTGCATCTGAATGTTTGGGGTAAATCCACAACAGTGCAATTGCTAGGTCGAAGGGCAGGTCTATTTTTAACTCTTTGAGGAACCTCCACACAGTTTTCCAGAGTGGCTGCACCATTTCACATTCCCACCAACAGTGTAAGAGGGTTCCCTTTTCTCTGCATCCTCTGCAACATTTGTGGTTTCCTGCCTTGTTAATTTTCCCCATTCTCACTGGTGTGAGGTGGTATCTCATTGTGGTTTTGATTTGTATTTCCCTGATGGCAAGTGATGCAGAGCATTTTCTCATGTGCATGTTGGCCATGTCTATGTCTTCCTTTGTGAGATTTCTCTTCATGTCTTTTGCCCATTTCCTGTTTCGATTGTGTGTTTCTTTGGTGTTGAGTTTAATAAGTTCTTTATAGATCTTGGAAACTAGCCCTTTTTCTGATAGGTCATTTGCAAATATCTTCTCCCATTCTGTAGGTTGTCTTTTAGTTTTCTTGACTGTATCCTTTGCTGTGCAAAAGCTTCTTATCTGAATGAAGTCCCAATAGTTCATTTTTGCTTTTGTTTCTCTTGCCTTCGTGGATGTATCTTGCAAGAAGTTACTGTGGCTGAGTTCAAAAAGGGTGTTGCCTGTGTTCTCCTCTAGGATTTTGATGGAATCTTGTCTCACATTTAGATCTTTCATCCATTTTGAGTCTATCTTTATGTATGGTGAAAGAGAGTGGTCTAGTTTCATTCTTCTGCATGTGAATGTCCAATTTTCCCAGCACCATTTATTGAAGAGACTGTCTTTCTTCCAGTGGATAGTCTTATAGTCTTTCCTCCTTTATCGAATATTAGTTGACGATAAAGTTTAGGGTCCTCTTCTGGGTTCTCTATTCTGTTCCATTGATCTATGTGTCTGTTTTTGTGCCAGTACCACACGTCTTGATGACCACAGCTTTGTAGTACACCCTGAAATCTGCATTGTGATGCCCCCAGATAGGGTTTTCTTTTTTAAAATTCCCCTGGCTATTTGAGGTCTTTTCTGATTCCACACAAATCTTAGAATAATTTGTTCTAACTCTCTGAAGAAAGTCCATGGTATTTTGATAGGGTTTGCATTAAACGTGTAAATTGCCCTGGGTAACGTTGACAATATTAATTCTGCCAATCTATGATCATGGAATATTTTTCCATTTCTTTGTGTCTTCCTCAATTTCTTTCAGAAGTGTTCTGTAGTTCTTAGGGTATAGATCCTTTACCTCCTTGGTTAGGTTTATTCCTAGGTATCTTATGCTTTTGGGTGCATTTGTAAATGGGTTTGACTACTTAAATTCTCTTTCTTCATTCTCATTGTTAGTGTATAGAAATGCCATTGATTTCTGGGCATTGATTTTGCATCCTGCCATGCTACCAAATTGCTGTATGAGTTCTAACAATCTTGGGGTGGAGGCTTTTGGGTTTTCTATGTAGAGTATCATGTTATTGGCGAAGAGGGAGAGTTTGACTTCTTCTTTGCCAATTTGAATGCCTTTAATGTCTTTTTTTTGTCTGATTGCTGAGGCTAGGAATTTCAGTAGTATGTTTAATAGCAGTGGTGAGAGTGAACATCCCTGTCTTGTCCCTGATCTTAGGGGCAAGGCTCCCAGTGCTTCCCCATTGAGAATGATATTTGCTGTAGGTTTTTTGTAGATGGCTTTTAAAATGTCAAGGAATGTTCCCTCTATCCCTACACTCTGAAAGTTTTGATCAGGAATGGATGCTGTATTTTGTCAAATGCTTTCTCTGCATCTAATGAGAGGATCATATGGTTCTTGGTTTTTCTCGGGCTGATATGGTGAATCACATTGATTATTTTACGAATGTTGAACCAGCCTTGTGTCCCGGGGATAAATCCCATTTGGTCATGGTGAATAATTTTCTTAATGTATTTTGGATACTGTTGGCTAGTATCTTGTTGAGAATTTTTGCATCCATGTTCATCAGGGATATTGGTCTGTAATTCTCCTTTTTGGTGGGGTCTTTGTCTGGTTTTGGAATGAAGGTGATGCTGGCCTAATAGAACGAATTTGGAAGTACTCCATCTCTTTCTATCTTTCCAAACAGCTTTAGTAGAATAGGTATGGTTTCTTCTATAAACGTTTGATAGAATTCCCCAGGGAAGGCATCTGGCCCTGGACTTTTGTTTCTTGGGAGGTTTTTGATGACTGCTTCAATTTCCTCCCTGGTTATTGGCGTGTTCAGGTTTTCTGTTTCTTCCTGTTCCAGTTTTGGTAGTTTGTGGCTTTCCAGGAATGCGTCCATTTCTTCTAGATTGCCTAATTTATTGGCGTATAGCTGTTCATAAAATGTTTTTAAAATCTTTTGTATTTCCTTGGTGTTGATAGTGATCTCTCCTTTCTCATTCATGATTTTATTAATTTGAGTCTTCTCTCTCTTCTTTTTAATAAGGCTGGCTAATGGTTTATCTATCTTATTAATTCTTTCAAAGAACCAACTCCTGGTTTTGTTGATCTTTCCACGGTTCTTCTGGTCTCGATTTCGTTGAGTTCTGCTCGAATCTTAATTAACTCTCTTCTTCTGCTGAGTGTAGGATCTATCTGCTGTTTTTTTCAGGATCTATCTGCTGTTTTTTCTCTAGCTCCTTTATGTGTAAGGTTAGCTTATGTATTTGAGTTCTTTCCAGTTTTTGAATGGATGCTTGTATTGCAATGTATTTCCCCCTTAGGACTGCTTTTGATGCATCCCAAAGATTTTGAACGGTTATATCTTCATTCTCATTAGTTTCCATGAATCTTTTTAATTCTTCCTTAATTTTCTGGTTGACCCTTTCATCCCTTAGCAGGATGGTCCTTAACCTCCACGTGTTTGAGGTCCTTCTAAACTTCTTGTTGTGATTTAGTTCTAATTTCAAGGCATTGTGGTCTGAGAATATGCACGGGAAGATCCCAATCTTTTGGTATCGGTTCATACCCAATTTGTGACCCAGTATGTGGTCTATTTTGGGGAAAGTTCCATGTGCACTTGAGAAGAATGTGTATTCAGTTGAGTTTGGATGTAAAGTTCTGTAGATATCTGTGAAATCCATCGGGTCCAGTGTATCATTTAAAGCTCTCGTTTCTTTGGAGATGTTGTGCTTTGAAGACCTATCTAGTATAGAAAGAGCTAGATTAAAGTCACCAAGTATAAGTGTATTATTATCTAAGTACTTCTTCACTTTGGTTATTAATTGATTTAAAGATTTGGCAACTCCCACATTTGGGTCATATATGTTGAGCATTGTTAAGTCCTCTTTTTGGATAGATCCTTTAAGTATGATATAGTGTCCCTCTTCATCTCTCACTACAGTCTTCGGGGTAAATTTTAGTTTATCTGATATAAGGATGGCTACCCCTGCTTTCTTTTGAAGACCGTTTGAATGGTAAATGGTTCTCCAACCTTTTATTTTCAGGCTGTTGGTGTCCTTCTGTCTAAAATGAGTCTCTTGTAGACAGCAAATAGATGGGTCCTGCCTTTTTATCCAGTCTGAAACCCTGCGCCTTTTGATGGGGTCATTAAGCCCGTTCATGTTCAGAGTTACTATTGAGAGATATGAGTTTAGTGTCATCATGATATCTATTCAGTCCTTGTTTTTGTGGATTGTTGCACTGAACTTCTTCTTAAAGGGGAATTGTAAGAGTCCCCCTTAAAATTTCTTGCAGAGCTGGTTTGGAGGTCACATATTCTTTCAGTTCCTGCCTGTCTTGGAAGCTCTTTATCTCTCCTTCCATTTTGAATGAGAGCCTTGCTGGATAAAGCATTCTTGGTTGCATGTTCTTCTCATTTAGGACCCTAAATATATCCTGCCAGCCCTTTCTGGCCTGCCAGGTCTCTGTGGAGAGGTCTGCTGTTACCCTAATACTCCTCCCCATAAAAGTCAGAGATTTCTTGTCTCTTGCTGCTTTAAGGATCTTCTCTGTATCTTTGGAATTTGCAAGCTTAACCATTAGATGTCGAAGTGTTGAACGGTTTTTATTTTTTTTTTAGGGGGGGGGGGAATCTCTCTATTCCCTGGATCTGAATGCCTGTTTCTCTTCCCAGATTAGGAAAGTTTTCAGCTATGATTTGTTTAAATACATATTCTGGCCCTCTGTCCCTTTCGGTGCCCTCGGGAACCCCAATTAAACGTAGGTTTTTCTTCCTCAGGCTGTCGTTTATTTCCCTTAATCTATCCTCATGGTCTTTAATTGTTTGTCTCTTTTTTCCTCAGTTTCCCTCTTTGCCATAAACTTGTCTTCTATGTCACTCAGTTGTTCTTCCACTCGTTAACCCTTGTCATTAGGACTTCTAGTTTGGATTGCATCTCATTCAATTGATGTTTAATTTCTGCCTGATTGGATCTAAATTCTGCAGTCATGAAGTCTCTTGAGTCCTTTATGCTTTTTTCTAGAGTCACCAGTAGCTGTATAATAGTGCTTCTGAATTGGCTTTCTGACATTGAATTGTAATACAGATTTTGTAACTCTGTGGGCGAGAGGACTGTTTCTGATTATTTCTTTTGAGGTGAGGTTTTCCTTCTAGTCATTTTGCTCAGTGCAGAGTGGCCAAAAGCAAGTTCTATTGGGAAAAGGAGAAAAAGAGAGGAGAGAAAGAAGGAAAGAAAAGAGAAAAAGAAAAAAGGAAGAAAAAATGAAAAAAAGAGAAGAAAAAGAAAGAAAAAGTACGAAAGGAAAAAATAAAGGGTGGGGAAGCAAACAGAAATCAAAAAGCAAAAAAGAAAAGAAAACAAAACAAAAAACACGGGGAGTATCTTCCGTTTCTGTATACTTTAAGTCCTTTGATTTCCCCTGGAACTTGTCTGTCTAGTTTGTCTTCTGGGGGAGGGGCCTGTTGTGCTGATTCTCAAGTGTTAGCACTTGGGGGAGCTGCTCTGCCCCCTGCCTGGTGCAGGGCTCAGTGGGGGTTGTTTACCCCATGAGGCCCCAGGAGGAACAACCCCAGTGGCGGGGCCAGCTCTGGAGCCCTGGCTTCAGCCCCTGCAGGAACTACAGAGCTCTCTGTCTGCAGGGCCTGGAGGTTTCGGGGCGGGGCCGCTAATCTGCTCAGCTTGGGGCAGGAGTGTCCTTGCTGTCCTAGGTCCTCCCGGCCTCTCCCTGTCCCGGGGGAAGGCCGGATCCTGGGCTGTGTCCTGGCGCCCAATGCTCCCAGGCCTGCGCTGTTGGATTCGTGCTCTGGCGGCGCAGCCCGCTCTGGGAGCCACCGCCCAAGCCCCTCCGAGCTGCTCCCAGGTCCAGCCAGGCGCACTGCAGCCCTTATGGAGCTCGGTCACGGGGTATGGCGCACTCTCCTGGGCACGCAGGTGTCTGTTACTGTCCCGGGGAGCCTGAGGGCATCCCCGCCCTCCTGGGTCCTGCTCCAACTCCCTGTGACCCCCTTTCCGCCCAGGAAGATTGGTGCAGCTCCTGCTTCTCCAGGACGGAGCTCTCCGGTCCTGGGGACACTCGCCCCGGCCTCAGCCCGGCTCCTTGCAGAGCCCCTCCCCCTTGGATGCCTTTTGTTTTTTTATTTCTTTTTCCCCCGTCTTCCTACCTTGATAGAAGCGTGAACTCTTCTCACTGTAGCATTCCATCTGTTCTCTCTTTAAATCTCAGGCCGAATTCATAGATTTTCAGGATGATTTGAAGGTTATCTAGGTAATTTGGTGGGGACAGGTGATTTGGGGACCATAGTCTTCCGCCATCTTGCCCCTCCCCCAGGTTTCACTATTAAATGTTGGGGTGTTGAATGGTTTTTATCAATTTGGCAGGGGACGTCTCTATCTCCAGGATCTGAATGCCTATTTCCCTACCCATGTTAGAGATGTTCTCAGCTATGATTTGTTCAAATATGCTTTCTGGCCCTCCGGCCCTCTCGGCACTCTCTGGAACCCCAATTATATTGATTTATTTTTATGAAGCTATCATTTATTTCCCTTAACCTTTCATCATGGTCTTTTAATGGTTTTCCTCTTTTCCTCAGCTTCCTTCCTTGCCACCCACTTGTCTTCTATGTCACTCAGTTCTTTTTTCTTCCTCATTAACCCTGTCATTAGGACTTCCAGTTCAGATTGCATCTCACTTAATTGATTTTTAATTTCAGCCTGATAAAATCGAAATTCTGCACTCACGAAGTCTCTTGATTCCTTTATGCTTTTTTTTCCATAGCCACCAGTAGCTTTATAATTGTGCTCCTGAGTTGGCCTTCTGACATAGAATTGTAATGCAAAACCTGTAACTCCTTAACGGAGTGTACTGTTTCTGATTCTTTCTTTTGTCTTGAGTTCTTCTTTCTAGTCATTTTGCTCAGTGCAGAGTGGCTGTATTAGTGCCTGAGTCAAGAATATCAACCACTTATATGTATAGAATGTAATGCTACTCAGCCATTAGAAACGACAAATACCCACCATTTCCTTCTATGTGGATGGAACTGGAGGGTATTATGCTGAGTGAAATAAGTCAGAGAAGGACAAACTTTATTTGGTCTCATTCATTTGGGGAATATAAAAAATAGTGAAAGGGAATAAAGGGGAAAGGAATGAAAATGAGTGAAAATATCATTTAGGGTGATAGAACATGAGAGACTCCTAACTCTGGGAAACAAACAAGGGGTAGTGGAAAGAGAAGTGGGCGGGGCTTGGGGTGACTGGGAGATGGGCACTGAGGGGGACACTTGATGGGATGAGCCCTGGATGATATGATGTATGTTGGCAAATTGAACTCAAAAATAAATATTAAATAAATAAAATAAATTTTTAAAAAGCAATAGCCTTCAGACTAAAAAAAAAAAAGAAAAAAAGGATGGTGGGAGACACAAAGCTGTGTTTTGGTTGGAAAAAAAAAAAAGGAATATCAACCACAACCTAAGTAAATTTCATCCTAGATGATTCTGCCAAGCTCAGAGACCACAAATTGAAAACAACGATCCTAGCAATACAAAACAAAAGGACTGCTAAAGTGAAAAACAAATTTTAAAACAAAGTAGTAAAAAAAAAAAAAAAAAGGTCACAAATCCCAAAGACGTTTTTAAAAAAAATGGAAAAAATTTAAAAAAGGGGGGGGATTGAGAGATGGTGTTGGTGATGAAGTTGTAGTGGAGGGAGAATGTAGTCTTCCTGAGGGGTTCTAGATGGTGATTCTCTTGTTTCTGAATATATTAAGTTCTGTATGTTAGAAGATGCTCAGTCCCAAAGTTATATAAACCAGAAATACTTGTAGAAGGCCCCAAAATTGACCACCAAAATATAAATGAGTTAAAAGAGGGGGGCAGAATGGGAAGGAGGAATCTTACAGAATGAACCAGCATGGTATTCCACTTGGTTCTGGGTGCATGCTGGTCATGTTTTAGAAGGTATTAACTTCTGCCATATTAGAACAAAATGAAGCAGAGAAAACAAAAAACACAAAACAAAAAAACCCGTATCTTCTATATCTCCCAAAATTAAGTTGAATATGTTGAAGGGAATCTAGAATTGGAAAATATATCTAGGACCTCTAATTGTAGAAATAATGAAAGCCAAAAAGAAGAATCTTAAAAATAAAAAGGTGGTAAAATATTGTAGTTAAGGTGGGAAAAGAGAAAAAAATTGGATATTTGTAGTCTGATATAAAAACGAGTTGTATTGGAAAAAGGAAGAAAAAAATAGGAGGGGTACCCTCTGGTTCTATTTACTGTAAATCCCTCAACTTCCCCTGTAGATTTCCAGTGCTGCTTGGTCAAGAACTTACTTTTCCCCTGTCCTTCCAGCTGGTCTTCTGGGGGAGGGGCCTGCTATGCTGATTCTTAGGTGTGTGTACCTAGGGGATATGCCCCATCCCCTGCCGGGTGCCGGGTTCAGTGGGAGCTGTTCACCCCGTGAGGTCTCTGTTCCCTGGCGGCCCTGCCCCTCCCAGGCACAGAGTGACACGAGGAGGAAGAACAGCACTGGCAGTGGCCGATTCTCCAGCCCTAGAGTGAGCTCCCAGCAGTAACTACCATAGTCTCCCAGTAGCACTGCCTTGATGCTCCCGCGGAGGGGGGCGCTGACCTGCACAGCTTGGGGGCACCTGGCGCCGGGAGATTTCTCACTGTCCTGTGCCCTCCCCTCCTCCGCCTGTCCCAGGAGGAGTGCAGGATGCCGGCTGTGTCCACTCACTCCCCTGGGATCTGGGGCCTGTGCTGCTGGAATTGCACTCCTGGGGCATGTGGCTCCCGAAGGCAGCAGGGCACAGCTCCCTCTGCCTGAAGCCCTCACCTGACTGACGGGCTTCTCCGGATGCCCACCGGATGCCTGCTCCATCTCTTTACTGAGATCAGCCCACAGTCCATGGTGTGTTTTACCTCGGGGCACACTTCCTCTATTCGTGACTCTGGGAGACTGGAGGCTCCACTGCCCCTCCTGGGATTCTGCTTGATTTCCCTGTTAAGTGCCTTTCCATCCAGGAAGAATCTGGGTCAGATTTTTTAAAATTCTGCTTCTCTGGGTTTGGGCTTTCCTGTTCTGGAGGCTTTCACCTCAAGGCTTGAGCCCAGCTCCTTGCAGGCTCCTCCCTCACTTGATTTTTTAAAATTCTTTTCCACCTTCTTACCTTGTTAGAAGAAAAGCCCTTCTCTCTGTAAGGTTACAGCTGTTCTCTCTTTAAATCTCAGGTGGAATTTGTAGGTTTTCAGGATGGTTTGAAAGTAATCTAGGTAATTTGGTGGGGCCAGGTGAGTTGAGGACCCCTACTCCTCTGCCATCTTCTCTCTCCTGTACCATATATCTGGTGACTATAGCTTTGTAATATAGCTTAAGTCTGGAATTGTGATGCCTCCAGCTTTGATTTTCTTTTTCAAGATTGCTTTTCTATTCAGTCTTTCTGTAGTTCCATATAAATTTTAGGATTTTTTTGTTTCAGCTCAGTGTAAAATGTTGATGGGGATTGCATTGAATGCATAGATTGCTCTGGGTATCATAGACATTTCACAGTATTTGTTCTTTCAATTCATGAACATAAAATGTCTTTTCATCTCTTTATATTCCTCAATTTCTTGCATAAGTGTTCTGCAGTTTTTAGAGTACATTTCCTTTACCTCTTTGGTTAGATAGATTCCTAGGTATCTCATGGTTTTTTGTGCTATTTTAAATGGGATCAATTTATTAATTTCTATTTCTTCACTCTCATTGTATAGAAATGCAACTGAGTTCTGCACATTGATTTTATATACATTGTGGTTTGAAAATATGCAGGGAATTATCACAATCTTTTGGTACTGGTTGAGACCTGATTTGTGGCTCAGTATGTTTGGGGTATGTTCCATATGCACTTGAGAAGAATGTGTATTCTGTTGCTTTCGGATGAAATTCTCTGTATATAACTGTGAAATCCATCTGGTCCTCGGGTCCATTGTTTCCTCATTGCTTGGATGATCTGTCCATTTCTGTGGGTGTGTTTGTAAAGTCCCCTACTGTTATTGTATTATTTTTGACGTGTTTCTTTAATTTTGTTATTAATCAGTTCATATAATTATCTGCTCCCATTTTAGGAGCATAAATATTCACAATTGTTAGATCTTCTTGTTGGAAAGACCCTTTTAGTATGATATAGTGTCCTCTTCATCCCTTACTGCAGGATTTAGTTTAAAATCGAATTTGTCTGATACAAGTATTGCTATGCCATCTTTCTTTTGGGGTCTATTAGCATGATAAGTGATTCTCTACTTCCTCATTTTCATTCTGGAGGTGTCTTTGGGTCTAATATGAGCCTCTTGTAGATAGCATATGGATGGGGGTCTTGATTTTTTTGACCCAATCTGATACCCTAGGTCTTTTGATTGGAGCATTTACTCCATTTACATTCAGAGTAATTATTGAAATATATGAATTTAGTGCCACTGTATTACCTGTACCATCATTGTTTCTGTAAATTGTCTCTGTTCCTTTCTGGTCTATGTTACTTTTGTTTTCTCTTCACTTACAGGATCTCCTTTAATATTTCTTGTAGGGCTGGTTTACTAATCACAAATTCTTTTAGTTTCTGTCAGTTCTGGAAGCTCTTTATTTCTCCTTCCATTTTGAATGACAGCCTTGCTACATGTTTTTCTCACTTAGCACCCTGAATGTATCATGCCAGTACTTTCTAGCCTGTCAGGTCTCTGTGGACAGGTCTACTGACAGTGTAATGTTTCTACCCTTGTAGGCTATGTATCTCTTGTCTTGAGCTACTTTCAGGATTTTCTCTTTGTATCTGAAAATTGCAGACTTCACTATTATATGTCTGGGTATTAATTTATTTGTATTAATTTTTAGGGGCTTCTCTGTGCCTCCTAGACTTGAATGCCTATTTCCTTCCCCAGATTAGGGAAGTTCTCTTCTATGATTTGCTCAAATACACCTTCTTTCCCTCTCTTTCCTCTTCCTCCAGGACCCCGATTATTCTAATATTGTTTCACTTTATGGTGTTGCTGAATTCCTAAAGGCTCCCCTCATGGTCAGTAGTTGCTTTTCTCTCTTTTCCTCTACTTCCTTACTTTCCATCATCTTGTCTTCCATGTCACTGACTCTCTTCTGCCTCATTTCCCTGACCATTTGAGTGTCCATTTTAGACTGCATCTCAGTAATAGCATTTTAATTTTGGCCTGATTAGATTTTAGTTTTTTTTATTTCTGCACTTAAGGATTCTTTAATATCTTCTATGCTTTTTTTCAAGCACAGCTATTATCTTTATAATCAGTATTCTGAATTCTAGGTCTACCATCTTACCTACATTCATATAGATTAAATCTGTGGCAGAGAGTATTACCTCTGGCTCTTTGTGTTGTTGTGAATTTCTCCTTCTAGTCATTTTGTGCAGAGAAGAATAGATGAACAAGAGAACAAAATAAAAAAGATCAACCATGACCCCAGCAAAATACACACTAGACAAATCTGTAGAGATGAGAACCCCCCCCCAAAAAAAAGAAAAAAAAAGGATAAAGAGAATATAATCTCCTAGGTGGACAAAACAGGGTTATCCTCTTGGTCCTAGGTGTATTTTGGTTTCTGTGTTAGAAGACACTAAATTAAAGTATTGTAAAGAAAGAAAAAATATATATACTAAAATAAAATTAAATACACTGAAAGGAAACCAAAACTGAAGTATATATCTATGAAATGTAAATGTAAAAATTTTAAAAAGACTTTAAAAAGTGTTGATAAAATAAGAAACTAGTTGAAAAGGAAAAAAATTAAACTAAAAGACTAAAGTATCATGAGAAAAAAACACTTGAATTCTTTATACTATTTTCCCCTAGTGCTGGAGTTTTTCAGTTACATATGATCTGTAAACTTGGTATTAGCCTGATGTTTCTACTGGTCTTCTAGGGGAGGGGCCTGTTGCACTGATTCTCAGGTGTCTTTGCCTGGGTGGGGTCACACTGCCTCTTGCCAGTGGGCTGGGCTCAGTGTAAGCTGCTTCATGTTGCTCTATGGGGCTTTTGTCCCCTGAAGGTTTTCTGGGCCACTTTAGAGGATGAAGAAAGATATCTCTAAAAATGGCAGTGCCCTGATCTCTAGCCCCACTCTTCAGTGCACCCTCAGGCAAAACAATCAATCACTTTTCTGTGCCCCAAATTCTGCAGACTCCTGCAGTTCACAACCACAATGATCCTCCCATGGGAAGGAGTGGGGGTCTCACCCTAGTTCTCTTGCTTGCTGGGTACCTGTTCTGGGATCTTGGAGCCATCACCAGATCATGTGTGCACCTGTGTGGCTCCTTCTGGAGTAATGAGGAGGATCTTACCAGTGTCCTGCTGCTTGTTGGGCCTCTTCTTATAGAGCAGCCACCCAATCATGCTGTGGTTCACAGTCGGTGGCAACACTGACCTGAGAGCTCACTCCTAGGCTAGCTGATCATAGGTGGCTTTTTTGCTCCAATGCCTGAGAACTCTGTTGCATTCAGGTACTGCCATTCTTTCTTTGACTCCAGGAATCCTAAGAACATACTACCCCAGCTAGGATTCTGCTCTACTTCACCACCTGTGCACCTATCAGCAGGGCACCCTCACCAGAGCAGACTTCTAAAAGTTCTGATTTTACACTCTGCTGATATATTACTTTCCAGTGTCTGGCTTGCATAGGTTCCCCCCCGTGCAGTTTATCTTCTGATATTTCCCCTCAGATTCACTTCTGCACACTTCCTACCTTGCAAAAAGTGGTCACTTTTCTATTTGTAGACTTGCAGTAATTTACTTCTTAGATCTCAGGTTGAATTCACAGGTATTCAGAATGATCTGATAGATATCTATCTGAATTCAAGAGACCAAATGAAACAAGTGTCCTCTACTCCTCTGCCATATTCCCTCTACCTTAAGAGACTCTTTATTTTTACAGAACAAGCTGAGGGTTGATGGAGTGGGATGGGCTGAATGGTTAATTAGTATTAAGGAGGGCATTTGTTGTGTTCCTGAAAATAGTAATAAACTATATGTTAACTAAAATTTAAATATTTGTAAATGATAAAAAGGAAGACTAAGTCACTGCATGCATTAGAGGAATTAAATTGTACTGTGGTCTATACATATCTAATTTGGGGGTGAAACTGTATCTATTTGAGTGCTTAACTATATGCACTTATAGGAAAGCGACCTGGGGAATTAGCACATGAGTACTGAAAATTTGAGAAATGGTTGTGCCTACACAGGAGCCATTTATATGTTTGTCTGAGCTATTGGAACCTTTTCAGTGATGATTGGTCTCTTGAGGGATATAAGATGGTCAAAATCCAAACAGATTATGGATTTTTACTTTTCTCTAGTAAGTGAAAACAAATATATGAAAATTCAACAGTAGGTAAACATTTTATCTGAAAAATATTGATATTTTAGGGAATTATAATGCTCCAAGTGACAGTGAGAGTCTGCCTATGTTAACCAGCCATTGACTGTGTTTGCTGGTTTCTCTGATTTCAAAATATGATCATAGTGTCCAAGGGTGACAACCTTAGTGTTTAGTATCTATCACCTATCTCAGTCTGTCAGTCACTTGTAAGCATGCCTGAGTCGATGATGACATCAATAACTCATCTGTTTGAGAATATGGGAAATATAACTGTCAGAAGCACTTCTTTAAAACTGAGTTGAAGACATAAAGGCTGTTAGCGTTAACCTGAGTTAGTGTTAACCTGAAATAAATTATGATCATTTAAGTTCTATTTTGTAAACCATAGGATAAGTAGTAAGTAATAACACAAAATTATCAAAAAAGGGCATGTAAGTGGCTCAGTCAGTTAATCATTGGACTCTTGATTTCAGCTCAGGGTCGTAAGTTCAAGCCACACATTGGGCTTGATGCTGGGCATAGAGTCTATTTAAGTATATATCTATATCTATATCTTAAAATAATCACTAGAGAATTTAAATAATATATATAGTAGCAAAATACCCATTTAATACAAAAGAAAACAGCTAAGAATGAATAGAGGGGCCAAAATGATGTAAGACATCTAGAAAACAGAAAAACAGACATAAATCCAACCATATGACCATTATATTAATTTTAAAAGACAGAAATTGGGAGATTCCATTAAATATTAAACATCTATACATTATTTATGAAAGAGACGATTTAGAGCAAAAGATACAAATAGTTTGAAAGAGACAATTTAGAGCAGAATATACAAATATTTTGAAAGTAAAATGGTGGGTAAAGCTATATTATGCTTAGAATACCCAGAAGAGAACTGGACTGACTATTCTGATAGAGAAAGTAAACTATAAGGTAAAATATTATTAGAAATGAAAAAGGATATTATATAATAATAGCTTAATCTGTTATTTATATGATATACATATATGTATGTATATGTACACATATATATGCACACTATAACATGTGTATTATATTGTGCCTCAAATAATGTAAAGCAAAAACATGCATGGTTAAAAGGAGACATTTCACATCTGGAGAATTCTCCAACGTAGATCATGTACTAAGTCATAAAACTGGTCCCAATGAACTTAAAAAGATTAAAATCATATATTTTGGTCTATGAGAGTAGGGGAATTATATTAGAGATCAAAACAAAGAAATCTGGGAGATCAAGTATTTGGAAATTAATGATTAATTATTAATAATTATATTAATTATTATTAATAATAATTTGGAGATTACTTAGAGGAACTTGTGGGTCAAAGAAAAATCACAACAGAAACTCATTTAGAGCTGAATGGGATATATATAAAGATATGCTTAGAGGGATATTTATAGTTTCTTTAAAAAGATTTTTATTTATTTCTTTGAGAGAGGGAGACAGAATTGCAAGCAGAGTTTGCAATGAGTGCAGAGCCCAACACAGGGCTTCATCTCATGACCCTAAGATCACAACCTGAACCAAAATCAAGTGCCCAACACTTAACTGTTTGAATCACTCTGCTGCACCAAGATTTATAGTTTTAAATGACTATGAGAAAAGAGTAAATATATCAGATAGATAGCCTAAACTTCTACCAAAGAGACAAGAAAAAGACTCAACTCTCAACTATAAAATCAAATGTAAGGGAGTAAATAATAAAGGTTTACACAAAAATCAATGAAATAAAAATAAAACCTAAGATAACTATGAAGAAAACCCATGAGACCAAAAGTTAGATGTCTACAAAGATTAATGAAATTGACAAACCTTTAGTTAGACTGAACAAGAAACAAAGAAGACATAAATCACTAAAGCTAGGAATGAAAGAGGGGCAGCACTACTAATTCTGTAGATTCTATCAGAAATATCTGTCTTGTGATTTCTTGAGAGGAAATGGATATGGAGGAATCCAAGGTTGTAATTGCACTTAAAAGTCAGCAACACATCACTGATATTTAGATTTCCACTGACATCAGTGCTTATCTCCGTGAAGCTTCCAGGAGGTCCCTTGACATTACAATATCACCCATTCAAACTTATCTATGCTTCTAGACAATGTTTCTTTTAACTAGTCAATAATTTTATCTATTTTAGGGGAACTTTTGTAATCTCAACATCAGACATATATGTTAATATTATGGTGAGTCCTCCCAAGTTTTCCATCTTCAGACATGAAGATGATATTGGACCAAAGTAAGACATGTGATTGAGAGAATACATCTGAGCTTTCAATGGTCTGTCCTGTTGAATATGAGCATTAGAAGAGAATGGGAAACACATTTCAGGACAAGCTGGAAGACTCTATGCCTTCCCTAACTATTTAGTTATTTTTCTGGGTTATGGTACACCATGATTCTCAACATAGTCGATATCATACTTCTGAGGTAAAACTTAGTTCTTGGGAACAAAAGAAATCTTAAATATTACAGTGGTTCATGGCCCACTATACATAAGCACATATAGAGAATATATGTGGTATTAAAAATTGGGCATGTGAAAAGTAGGGGGAAATGTCTAAAAAAGGATATCCATGCAGGTGATAATAATAATAAAAGGTTGAGAAACACTATAATTCAAGTCTAAAGAAATCAATCTAGTTCTGCTATTTAGCTGTGTAAAAATCAGATGTGATGGAAGCCAAAATATTTGCTACAGTTTGTCAGGATTTCCTCAGGAGTAGCAGGTCTTGCAGAGACAGTTATTTTAGAAGATTGTGTTTCTTTTCCCATTTAGACTCACTTAATATCTTTCTCTTCCAGGATACATTATCCTAATCTAGATCTTAAATATTTTCTGAAAAACTATGTCAGTGTTGTTCCTTTGAAGGGAAAGCCTGCTTGTCTTTCATTGGGACTTTCAGAAAACAATGAGGTCCACATATGTCTATTTGCCAACAGCAATTTTCAGAACCAAATTTACTCTAAGACCAAAGAGTTATGTATGCACAATGATATACCATTATCCTGGCCCTGAGATTTATAAACTTTTGTTCAGAAGGAGCCAAAGTTCTACTAGAAAAAATTATCTAGAGCTACTAGCATATACTGCCAATGTGTTATGAAATATATAGATCTTATAAAAATAATGTCTTTAAAATATCTGTTGTTGAAATCTTCGGTAAGATTATTTGGGGGGAAATATGTTTGAAAACAGAATTATAAGCTAATAAATATTTCTAAATTTGTCAGCAAACAGGAAATGAAATAAAAAAAGACAATGGTATTGTATCAATATGTTTATATTCAGAAGACAATTTCATGTTTTAACAATTATGGGTTTTGCTCAGTTTTTCTTTAATGTAAAGGTTAACATTTTATGCCTTTGCATAAATCCAGTATTATTAAATATATTTTAAAGGTTGGCATGATAAAAAAAGAAAACCTAAACATATTTGATTTATTTATATGATGTTCTGCAGATGACTTCAGAAAGACATTTTTAGGACATTGTTTTAATATACAGTTCTTTATTTTTCGCTAAGTAATCAGCTCATTTGAGATCAGTGAATAATGTGTAAGCCATTGTTCTGTACAGTTTTGAGGATACTCTCAAGAGAGTAATCAAATGTATTTTTCATTTTATCAGTTCTACACTTTGTTGCTATACTGAAGTTCTATAAAACTGATGATTTACAGTATATGCTTTCTTCAAAATCATAGATAAAAATATTGTATTTATGAATTCTTTTAAATGAAGAATGGTTAGGACTCATGATTATTACACAGGAATGTACCCTTTCACTAGATTATTTCTTTGGGACAAATATTATACTGTTGTTATAAAAGAATAATTTAGTTTAGTCCAATATTTCCAAATATTTAGATATTATAAATGAAGATAATCTTATGAAAATTGATAAATATAAGCTAGAAACGATTTTCTTTTGCAAGTGGAATTGTTGGGAGCTTCACTTGAACTTCAGCAGATAGTAATAGAGAAACCATGTTTTTATTGGTCACATATAATAGCAAAAAAATGTTTTATAACATTTATTCTTAATAGAATAAGAATATTTTACCTTTCTAAAATAATTATTAGCCAGTTACTTTTTGAGTCTGTTGGGTGTCAGGAGAAGGGAGAGCAGTGCACATCTGAAAGTTGTTCCTGTGACATAACCAGGACTTAACAATATGTACCCTTTCTAATCTGTATTGCATGATACCGACAATTTGTGAATGTTTTATTGTTAAATTCGATTACATGCACATGTAATAGGTATATTTATATTTATATCTGCATATTTTTTTCTCAAAATGTTATTTTTCCTCTTTTTTTCCCCTTCCAGCCTTCGAGAAGGGAAGAGAAACTGTCTATGTCTTTGCCTTTCTTGAATGCCATCTCCAGAAAGTGAGATGACCACTTAATTTTGAATCAATGGTTCTCCATTTCTACCTGTAGTCTTTTGGACATCCTTGCAGGTATGACTATATTTTCAGGGGAACTGCATATTTACTGAGAAAAAAAGCCCAAGATAGATAAGAGTTGACAGATTTTGGTCTTCTTAAGTTTGGTGACATTTGATTGTAGCTAAATATCACTAAAAACTCATCCAAGATCCAGATAATAGTGGACACAGTAATTGGGAGTTATATCTGTGGGTCATAACAGGTCTTCCTAAATGGGGGACTTTCTCAACAACCACTCCTAAAACTGTATCAACTTCTATAAGACCACTTACTAAGTTGCTTCTCAGGCCTTTATTTCTGTTTGATTAATCAAATGGGCTTCTAGTTTCTTATGGCCTGACATTTTTAGTTTACTCTTGTTGTACAAGTATCTATGGATTGCCAGGAATAGAATAGGTTCTCAATAATTAACTTTCATTGAGAATAGATATATATGTAGATATCTATAAGTATATAGATATTTAAGTGATTTTGTAAATAACCTAGCCAGGTAAAAAAATGACAAATGATGGGGAAAGAGACATAATTTTCAGTGGGATTCTGGAAATCCAGTCAGTTTTGGAAATGCACAGGAAAGGAAGGCTCTGATACAATGTGCTAATGTTGAAATGTATAGAGCTAAGTTACAGCTAGCTGTAGTTTCAGAGCCGTGTGAGAGTAAGAAGCAGCATCCAAATTAAATCAGTGTGAAAGAGTACCAAAGAATAACGTCCTAGCCTCCAGTCAATTGACCTTTTTCACTCGAAGTGGCATTTCTCATTTTTCCCCATCAGAAGATTACTTCTTGGGAACTCCTGGGAGTAAATGATACCAGAAAATCTATGAAATAAGACTCTTCAGACAAGGAGACTGTGGTCCGAGGGCCATGCTCTGACGGTAAGGTTTTGTCAGAATAGTCCTTGCTTTCTAGGAGCAACCATATCTGGGTAGAAAATCAGATGTTAGTTTTCTAAAGATTGGTGACTTTTGGATACATTCCAATTGACCTCAAGGGCCAGAATGCATCGTGAGATAAGAGATACAGCCTCTCAGGGCACCTGGGTGATGCAGTCAACTCTTGGTTTTTCACTCAGGTTGTAATCTCAGGGTTCTGAGACTAAGCCCTGCATCAGGCTCTGCCCTCGGTATAGAGTTTGCTTAAAACTCTCTTCCTCTTTCTCTGCCCCTCCTCCCATTCTCTCTCTTTTGCTCTCAAATAAATAAATAATTTTAAAAAAAGAAATAGAGCTTTTCTTATATACTTTCATAGATTTTCTATATTTCGGTATATTTATGGTGAATATGAAAGAGTTCCTTAACTTTTCCTATCTAATAAACTAGGCTCCTACTTGGCTGGATTGATTGTGTTAATGTTGTATGCATGAGATTCAGTGGTTCTCAATAGAACCAGTTCTATTAGACTGGAGGGAAGAAAACTAGTTTTGTCTGAAATAATTGATCAAATGAATGAGTGACTTAAAACTTAGAGAGCCAATACAGAGGGGAAAGAGATAATAATCTGAGATAGCTGGAGGTGTCTTTTACTTTTTTGGCTTAGCAAAGAAGAGAAAGTAGCATTTATGTTTGATTTAGGAAGATTTAAGGTCATTTTTCTGGCCACAGTGTTAATGCAGCAGCTGAAAACGTGGCTTTCTTTATGTCCTCTGGGTAGATTCGTACACAGCACATGTAGAAATAGAGTAAATAAGAATCTCATAGCCTCCAGTGGACTCCTTAGAAAATGTGTCACTCATCTTTGCCAATTTTACTCTTTGTGTAATTACAGGTGATGAGCACGAATGTGAGGTGGATTTGTTTCTGAGGGTGCTTACTTCTACCACCAGCTTCACCAAAACAGTGATACAGTCTCCTTTATGCTTGGTGACTCCTCTCTTTCCTGTGTTGCAGTGGATACCTCCTGCAGATAAGAAATGCTTAACTGAGAAATGCTCATGTTGGGATATCATCGATGAGACTTTAATTTGGGCATGGTGACTGTTTCCCTTGCTGCCACTTGACTCAATCCCAGGAGCCTCAGTAGAGGAAATATTATTGCACAAGAAAATATTATTGCTCAATATGGTGGAATTACTCAGTGCTCCCATAAATACACATTTATACTTTCTATTTGCCATATGGTAAAAATTTTAAATAGGATATATTAAAAAGAAACTGAACATTTTTTTCAAAAATTTAAAGCATATTTAAATATCTAATATATAAATTAAATGCCCTCCTCTCTCCCAATCTATCCCCGAGTTTTCTTCTCTTAAGAGAGTTGTGTGCATTCTTTAAATGGATAGATGCACACACAGACACATATACGCAAAAACTATTTTGGGGTGTTCTGGAAATGGGGCCATACTGTACACATTCTTCAAATTGCCTTTTATTTAACAGTTTTCAATACCCTTTTCTATTTCAGTAATATACATCTGTGTCATTTGTTGAATGACTGCATGACTGTTTTGTAGATGAAATATAGTTAATTGTTATAAGTATTTCTCATCCATAGATATTTGTTAGCACAAAATTTCTGTGCGATGAATCTCCCTATCAATAATTTTGCATTTGTCTATTATATCATAATAAATTACTTAACAATTGAAATACTGGGATTAAGGATATGCACATTTCAAATTATTACAAGATTTCCTTAAAATATGGTAATAACTTTATCCTCAAATGGCAATGAATAAGATTGCCAGCTTTCCCACGACTTCACTGATAATGGATTTTATAAATATTTAAATTTTTTGCAAATGTGATAGCCCAAACTATTGTCTTAAATTGTATTTTTTTGTTTTTGAGTTTGATCATTTTTCATATGTTTATTAGCCATCTGTATTCTTTAATTTCCTCTTTATGTCCAATTTTGAGCGTGGGGGTGTAGTCTTCTGATTTTGAAAAGCCCATTTATTATTGGGGAAATAAGCTTTGGATTGTCAAGCTTTACAGATATTTTTATGCACTTTTAAAACTTCATTTTTGTTATAAGAATGTGTATGATTGTTACTTGTCCAAGTATAACCATGTTTGCTTTTATGGCTTCTGAGTTTCATGTCATTTTGGAAAAAAATATTTATACTGATTTCATAAAACCGTTCACCTATGTTAACTTCTTATTCTTTTGTCTTTATTTTATTCAAATTCTTAAATCATGAGAAATTTTTTTGATTTGAAATCTTAAAGTTGCCAAGTTATTTGCCATTACTTGCGATTATTTGCCAATAATTGCCCATTTATCTGTAATACCATCTTGCACATGTGCTGTATTCTCATCTGTGACTGGCACCATTTTTGTTCTGTGGGTCTGTGTGTCTCTTCTTCTGCCTCCTGTCTCATGTGTCTTCTCGTTGGAAGAAATTACAGTTTAGACTGCAATTTCACCAACTTTAATAAATTAATTTAGGGGAGAATTTATTTTTAATAATGTAAGTCTTCCTATTCAAGAACAAGGTATGTCTTTCTTTTTATTGAACAATTTTAGTACTGTTAATATTTTCACTGTGATGGGGAATTTTATTTCAGTTTATTTTCTTATTCGATAATTTTTTCTATATCTGAAAGTTTTGTTTTAGGAGATATGTGCTTACCTTACTCTTTCTCATGACTTTTCAGATATTGTCAAAGTACATGCCAAAACATTTGCAAATACTGATGATTTTGATTCTCTTCTTCCAAATGATCTTGATTTAATTAGGTTGATAAAGTTCACTAACTGGTACTTTTAGAGCACTTAAACATGGAACTATTAACCATCCTTAATTTAATCAGTTTTTGATGGAATGTTTCTTGGGTTTGACCAGTACATTGTTGCTGATCTATTCCCAAAGACTCCAAGAAAAAACTATAATCAAGAAAGCTAAGTGTGTTAAACTTACTGCAGCAAGGGAAAACACCACTTTGACAATGTTTAGTGTGTTCCAAAAGTAGCCTGGGGTCTGGGCTGATGTGATTTAAGGTGGGGTTTTCAAAAAAAAACATAGAATTGATTAAGAATGGAAAAATTTGTCATGCAGTAGTTTAAGGTTGGCAAAAGACTAACATGAAGTCCTTGATATGAGTCTAGATAATCAAATTTTTGTCTGATAAATGAGTTATTTGCCTATATGAGTAAGATGTTTTCAATGATAGAAGAGGTTTTAGCTTAGATGAGAAAACTGAATGTATTTATTTGTTTGCAGTTCTATCTTGTGTTTAGAACTCTACTAGGGGTGGTATCAGGTCCTAGAACCAATAGGTAAGTTATTTTGATTTAGGTCATGTCAATCATCAATGCAATACATGAATTTTAAATTTGAGATATTTTTGTGTGTCATGTTAGGTAAGTCTCCCACTTTATACATATTTCTAAGAAATTTTAATCAAATTCAGGTGGTAGATATAATAAATCCTTTTGCATAACCAGTTGTATTCTTCCAATTAAATTTTATTATTGTGAAATAATTATATTACTGAAATTCTATTTATTCTTTGAGTGAACAAACCCTATTTGTTAAATTCGCTATGAATTCACTACTAAATTATGAGTATCTTGATTTGGATTTTTAGCAAGTATACTATTAAGTGAAGTTGATCTGTAGTTTTCTGTTCTTTGTCATATTTTGATCTCAGGTGCTCTGGTTGTGTTAAATTAATTTGGAGGATTTTCTTTTTACTCTATGCTATAGAATGGGTCGACAAACTTTAGTATTATTATGAATGGTTAAGTGAACACATCAATTAAATCACCTGAACTCTCCTTTGTTTTTGGTTGTTTGGAGTAGAACTGAGGCTACCTAGAAAATGTTCTCACTATTTTCTATGGTGATTCCTTGCTTTTTGTTTTGCATCTTCAATTTAACTTTTCTTCTAGAAAATCACAATCCAGGCAGATTTTTCAACACAGTATCATGAAGTTTTACAGTTCTATTGATTTCTTATTTCAGTTGATATTCATTTTCATTCTGGTTTTGGTTATTTCTGCTCTGCTTTTTTTTTAATGAAGTTAAGTCTGATTCATGGATATTTAACAGAATTATCTCCTCTTTTTCCTCTCCCTCAATCTGCTTTTTGTTGTAACTTAATAATGTTTTTTATTTTTAATATTATAATTTATTTATATATTTTTCTGTAGTCCTTGTGTTTTTTAAAATAAATTCTTAAACATGTATAATTCACTTATCATTTGTTTTTGGTAATGAAAGATTCGTTCTGTTGTAAATTTTATAAAACTTCTTATTATGAACACAGTGTAAACATACAGACCATAAAAAGTAAAGAACAGTAAACACAGACACCAGGAGACCAGGTTCCACCATTATCCACAGTTGCAAGATTTACTTAATGTTAATTATAGGATATTTTCAAACACCTCAAAGAAATGATAAAACTTATTTTTCCCTAGAATCATTTTTAAAAATGATAATATGTTACAAAACTCAAAATTTACAAGGGGATATTCAGTGAAAGGTAATTCACCTCAATTCTCTCCTTTATAACTACCCCTTTCTAGAGAAAACTAGTGTTACAGATTTTTGTTTCTACACACACACACACACACACACTTTTCTAATATTCTGTGACTTTATTTTCTATATTTGTGTAATGTATTAATATTTTACTATTTCTAACAGATCAATTCATATCAGTATCGAGAAGCTTTTTTCAAATATATACCTACAGAGCTAACATTTCCATACTTAAATGCATAGATCTAAACTGTATAATTCAATGAGTTTTCTTAAGTGTATACTCATGTTAACTACTACCTTATTCAGGAAATAGAATGTTTTTATCACTTGAGAACCTCCCCTACTGCCTCATTCCAGCCACACCTAATTCTCATAGGAAACAATGTTCTGATGTCTATCATAATAGATGAGTTTTGTCTGTTTATTGAGATTAATGTAAATGGAATTACACAGCAATATACCTATTTCCTTCCACTCATCATAATGATATTGGAATTCACTCATGTTATTCTGTATGTTGGTAGATTGTTAAACCTTTTTAAATTATTTTCAAACCTTTTCCTTTTAATTGCAGAGTAACAGTCCACTGACTGGGCATATTATAATTTATTTGCCCATTCTCCTATTGATGGACATTTGGGTTCTTCCCGGTTTTTAGCTGTTTTGAATATGTTAGCAGATGTCTTATGTAATTACCCAAAAAATGGAATATGCATGATCATAAGATAGATTTTGCTTAACTTTATAAGAAACTGCCAAAATATACTCTAAATATTGGAAATTATTACACTCTCAGCCAGTGCTATAAGATATTTTCAGTTACTATCCATCATCACTAACACTGGACATTGTCATTCTTTTAAATTTTATCTATTTCAGTGGACATAAAGTGGTATCTTATTGTGACTTCAATTTTCAATGTGGTTACTTAGATAAAAATTTTTTTATGAGATTAGCTGCCAGTCATAAATCTTATGTGGTAAAATTTGTTTCTTTTTTCCAAAGTTTAATTTATCTTCCAAGTTTTTATTTAAATTACAGTTAGCAATATACAATGAAATGTTAGATTCAGGTTAGAATTTAGAGATTCAACACTTACATTCAATACCCAATGTTTATCACAGCAAGCGCATTTCTTAATTCCCCATCATATGTTTAGACTATTCCCCCGCTCACCTCCACTCTGTTAACCTTCAGTTTCTATCTATAGTTGAGAGAGTTCTACTCTATAATTGAGAGTATAGTTGAGTTTCTTGATTTTCCTCTTTTTTCCCCTCCCTCTATTTGTTTTAGTTCTTAAATTCCACATATGAGTGAAGTCATATGGTATTTGTCTTTCTCTGACTGACTTGACTTATTTTGCTTAGTATAATACCCTCTAGGTCTATTCATGGGGTTGGAAATGTCAAGATTTCCTTCTTTTTGATGGCTGAGTAATATTCATGTGTGTGTGTGTGTGTGTGTGTGTGTGTGTGTGTACATCTTCTTTACTCATATATCAGTCAATGGACATTTAGACTCTTTCTATAACTTGGCTATTATTGATAATCCTGCTATAAACATTGGGGTATATGTATCCCCTTAAATTAGTATTTTTGTATCCTTTGGGTACTTTGCAAATGACATATGTGATAATGAGTTAGTATAGAAAATATGTAACGAGCTTATAAAACTCAAAACCTAAAAACAAATAATCCAGTTACAAAATGAGCAGAAAATATAAATAGACATTTTTCCAGAGAAGACATACAGATGGCCAACAGACACATGAAATGATACTCAACATCACTCATCATCAGGGCAATACAAATCAAAACTACAATTAAATATTACCTCACACCAGTTAGAACAGCTAAAATTGACAAACAGGAAACAAGTATTGTCAAGGATGTGGAGAAAGGGAAACTCTCTTGCACTGTTGGTGGGAATGCAAGCTGGTAGAACTACTGTGAAAAACAGTATGCAAGTTCCTCAAAAAGTTAAAAATAGGGACACCTGGGTGGTTCAGTCAGTTAAGCATCAGCCTTTGGCTCAGGTCATGATCTCAAGGTGCTGGAATTGAGCCCCACGTCCTGTTCCCTGCTTAGCAGGGAGTCTGCTTCTCTCTTAAATAAGTAAATACATAAATAATTTTTTAAAAGTTAAGATAGAACTACCCTGTGATTGGCAATTGCACTACTAGATATGTAATTTATTATTTTGAAGTAATTTTAGGGTTAAATTTGCAGGAATAGAATAGTGTATATATTATTTACCCAGCTTTCCTAATGTTAACATCTTATGTAATCATTATTATAACATTAGTACATATAACAATTATTGAAATCTAGAAACTAAAATTTACATAATATTAGTCTGAACACCGTATTTTAATTTTACTAGTTGCCTACTACTATTAACTTTTTCTAGTCCAGAATCCAAGATCCCACATACATTTATTCATTGCATTTCCTTTTCTTAGTACCCACCCACTGCCCCAATCTGAGAGAGTTCCTCAGTCTTCCTTTGCATTTTACAATCTTGACACATTTGAGGAAGACTAGATTGTAATCTTGTATGATAGTCTTCAATTTGGATTTTTTCATATTTTCTCATGATTAGATTGTGGTTATGCACTTCTGGTAAAAATAACAGTGTCAATATCGGGGTGTGTGTTTTCATATCAGAAGTACATGATGTCATTGTGTTTTATTTCTGCTGATGTTAAATCTAAGCACTTGGTTAAAATGGAATATGATATTTCTCTAGGCAAAGTTGCTGTTTTTCTTTTTGTAATTAATAAGTATGTTGTAAAGAGATGTGCAGATATTTTTTTTTCATATTAACATTTTTACTGAAGAAATACAGCAATTATTACTCTCTTTCTACATTTTCATTTTATCCCTTGGTGTCATTTCTTCATTTTTTATTTTGAGAGAGAACTCAAAGTTCTCTCCCTTTTTCTTAATGACTCTGACTAAAGGTTTATCATTTGTGTTTATCTTTTCAAAAAAACCAATTCCTGATTTCATTAATCTGTTCTATGGCTGTTTTTAAGTCTCTATTTCATTTATTTCTGCTCTTATTTTTATTATTTCCTTCCTTCTACTGGCTTTGAGTTTTGTTTGTTCTTCTTTCTCTAGTCCTTTAGGTATAAAGTTAGGTTGTTTACTTGAGATTTTGCTTGTCTCTTTTTAATTTGAATTTAGTTAGTTAACATATAGTGCATATATGTGTGTGTGTGTGTGTGTGTGTGTGTGTGTGTGTCTGTGTACGTTTCTTTATGTATTCATTTATTAATGGGCATTTGTGATGTTTTCATATCTTGGCTATTATAAATAATGTTTCATAAGCATAGGCAAGGAAATCTTGCCATTTGCAACAACATGGATGGAGCTGAGGGTATAATACTAAGTGAAGTAAATCAGAAATAATTTCCTTCATATGAAAAACAAAACAAATGAATAAAAAAATAACAAAAACAGACTTAAATAGAGACAACAAACTGGTGGTTGCCAGAGAGAAGATGGGTGGGGTTATGGGTGAAATAAAGGAGATTAAGAGTATACTTACCTTGAGGAGCACTGAGAAATGCATAGAATTGTTAAATCATTACACTGTACCTCTGAGACTAATATAACAATATATGTTAATTATACATCATTAATGTCCACCATTGGCTATTTTGGACATTGCTTCTGTAAACACTGGGGTGCAGATGCCTATTCACATCACTATGTTTGTGTCCTCTGGCTAAATACCTAGAAATGCAATTGCTGTTTGTGTCCTCTGGCTAAATACCTAGAAATGCAATTGCTAGAAATCCAATTGTCATAGAGTAGCTCTATGTTTAACTTCTTCAGGAACCTCCACCCTGTTTTCCAGAGTGGCTGCACCAGTTGGCATTCCCACCAGCACTGTAAGAGGGGTCCCCTTTCTTTGCATCCTTACCAACATCTGCTGTTTCCTGAGTTGTTAATTTTAGCCATTATGACTGCTGCGAGGTGGTACCTCATTGTGATTTTTTAAAAGATTTTATTTATTTATTCACAAGAGACACAGAAAGAGAGAGTCTGAAGGAGAAGCAGGCTCCATGCAGGGATCCTGATATGGGACTCAATCCCAGAACCTCAGAATCATGCCCTAGCCAAAGGCAGATGCTCAACCACTGAGCCACCTAGGTGTCCCTCTCACTGTGATTTTTGATCAGTATTTCCCTGATCACAAGTGATGTTGAGCATTTTGAAAAGAATTTTCTGGGACACTTGAAAAACTTTTTCTTCCTTTCTGTTTCCATCTTGTCTTTTCCTTCAGCCTGGAAAACTTCCTTTAGTATTCTAGCAGTGGGCGGGGGGGGGGGGGGGGGGTATTAATAGCAAATTTTCTCACCTTTCTTTGTTTTGAAAATATATTTGCTTTCATTTTTACTGAATATACAGTTATAGGCTGACATTTTCTCTCCTTTTAGCAATTTAAGTATGGAATTTTATTGTTCTCTGGACTCCACTGTTTTTGAGAATATAACCATCCCTTGAATCATTATTTATGTTTATTTTATCCATTTTCCTCAGTCTACTTTGAAGGTTTTTCTCTATTTTTTTAAATTTTTATTTATTTATGATAGTCACAGAGAGAGAGAGAGAGGCAGAGACACAGGCAGAGGGAGAAGCAGGCTCCATGCACCGGGAGCCCGACATGGGAATCGATCCAGGGTCTCCCGGATCGGGCCCTGGGCCAAAGGCAGGCGCCAAACCGCTGCGCCACCCAGGGATCCCTTTTCTCTATTTTTTATTTAAGTATAGTTTTATTTGTATTTATCCTATTTGGTATTCAAATTTCTTGATGTATAAACTGATTTTCCTCATGAAATTTGAAAAAATTGTGCCTTTCGTTTTCTTCCAGCATTTTTCCTCCTTACCACTTCCTTCATTTCATTATAGACTACAACTATACCTAAGTTGGAATACTTTATATTTTTACATAGATTAGTGATGCTGTGCTCATTTTCTATTCATTTGTTTGTTTATTTAGTTATTTATTTAGGTGGGGCAGAGAAAGAATCTTAAGCAGGTTTCACACTCAGCACAGAGCCTGATGCAGGGCTTGGTCTCACAACCCTGAGATCATGACTTGAGCCAAAATCAAGAGTTGGAAGCTTAACTAACTGAGCCACCCAAGTGCTCCTGTGTTCATTTATTTTTTCAATTTTTTTCATTTTTTTCTGGTGAGATTTTCCAATTCACTCATTCCTATTGAGCTGGACTCTGGTTCACAGACTATTTCTTCTTTTCCCAATCTTACTTCATATTTTTTTTTACTTTGTATATCTTTTTTAGCTCTAGGATATTCATTTGGTTCACTTTAAAATTTCTATTTATCTGCTTATAATCCCATCTATTCCTTTATTATGAGCATCTTTTCCTTCAACTATTTTGAACATATTTTAATGAGTTCTTTACAATATCTATCTATCATCTATCTACATATCTATCATCATATATATCATCTATCCATCTGTCTTAAACTCACTTAATTGAGAAAAAAACTCCAGTATTTATAGATCAAGAAAGTGATCTGGAATATACTTTGACCTAGCAAAGCAGCTTACCTCCAACATCTGCAAGGAATCCTCTTTAGAATAGAAATACTAACTTACTCCCTCATATACTCCATCTACTTTTCTTTTTAAATTTTTACTTCTGGGCAGGATGTTAGGCACTAAGCGATTATGATCAACTTTCATGTGTAATCTCCAGAAACTGATGACAACCTCCAACATTAAAAAAAAGAAACAAAATGAAAACTATGAGCACTGGGTGTTGTATGCAGCTGATGAATCACTAAATTCTACCTCTGAAAATAATAATACAGTATATGTGAATTAAATTGAATTTAAGTAAAAAATTTAAAAAAAACTATAGTACAGATTTTGTTTTGTTACTAAATAACCATGAGCAAACTGAAGAAAGTAAGGGAATATGCCACTTAATCATATAGGAAGAAAAGTGCTGGCGTGAAGATGATATAACAATATTTATCATAATAGACACACTTTGTAGAATCTAGTCTACTCTAGCACCTATGGTTGTTGATTTGTATAATTCTACTATATAACCTTTAACATGAACCTAAATATTTCCTTCACTACAAATATGAGAAAAACAAGATAATTACTAAATAGCATACATATTAGTCTAATTTTGACTACTGGATTCAAAACCTGTGTTCTCAGCTACCACTAAGTCTACCAACATGGAATATGTCTTAAATCCATTTACCCTAAAAATATTTGTGGAGCATATAGTGTGAGACAGAAAATGTTCTAGGTAGCAGGGAAATAGGTATAAGCAAGAGGGTAAAGCTCTCAGTAATCAAGAAAATAGAAATGTGTGGGAAATATCAGAAAGGGAGACAGAACGTAAAGACTGCTAACTCTGGGAAACAAACTAGGGGTGGTGGAAGGGGAGAAGGGTGAGGGGGTGGGAGTGAATGGGTGACGGGCACTGGGGGTTATTCTGTATGTTAGTAAATTGAACACCAATAAAAAATAAATTAAAAAAAAAGAAAGTAGAATATATTAATAGATACAAATGCATATTCATTATGGAAATGGATACTGGAATACACTGCCTGGATTCAAAGTTCCATTTGCCATGTCTTCCCTTTTGTTTCTGTGGTGAGAGATGAGATAGATCAAACATTACCAAAATTAAATGAGATCTCTTGGTGAAAGTTTTATTTTAGCACAGTATCTGTTGCATTATGTGTTCAATAAATAAATATTCCTTGTGACTCTTTAAGGAAGCATACATTTAACAATCATTGTTTATGTTATGTATGTCAAATTCTGGCTCCTGAAAAATATCATCAAAACTACCATGCTGTCTTTTGATAGCAAGAGTGAGTCCATTTAGCGGTGTCTCAGAAGTATCAAAAAAGGGAAGACATTTTGAAGTTTCACTGAAGGTGGGCCCGACAGTGTGAGAAGCTTGAAGATAAAAAAGAAAACAATGCACAATTCTTGAATGGTAGGGCTTTGGATCTAACATCAAGACCTAGTTTTTCTTTTTCTTAAATGAATTATATAAGGATCTCTTCTCTTTAGAAGAGAAATTAATTATCCAAATTAGAATCTGGGTGATGTCAGAGACTAAACTGAAGGCAGACTTTAAGATAATTGGTTCCCTTCCAGAGTACAGGACACAGCTCAAGAGACTTTTGTTTCACTAGTCCAATAAAAAGTCTTTCAGAGCTACCCAGTGATCTGTTTGAAATCAGAATATTCCTGGGGCATCAGGGTTACTCATTCAGTTAAGTGTTTGATTTAATTTTGACTCAGGTCATGATTTCATGGTCATAAGTCGGAACCCCATGTCAAGCTCCATGCTCAGTGTAGAGTCTGCTTGAGATTCTCTCTCCCCCTCTCCCCCTTCCCCCACCCACTCACCCTAAATAAAAAATAAAATCTCTTTTAAAAAATTCCTATAAGATTGTCACATAAGGCAGTAATGTTTTCAGTGTTACTCATCAAAAATAGTTTAGTACCAGACAATAAATTCTGTTATTGATACCATTTATAGATCTAAAACAATAACAAAGCAGTGGATCTTACTTATAAGATCTGAGAAATTTAGATACCTCTGAATAAATACTATCTGTTCTCAAGTTCTCACTCATGTAAATTCTAGTCCTCAGAAAGTTTAGTTACAAAATCTGACTTCCACTAAAAATCCTCCAGTATTGTTTTGGTAGACAGGAAACTCATTTTCCAGGTATAATAGGATAGGAATTTTTAGATTTCTGGGTGTTGAGCAAGTTGCTGTGTTTGCCTTGCCATATATTAGTTATGCCTCAGTTACTGATTGGAACCAAGAAAAATTGGGTGCTTCACAAAGGAAAATGTGTACAAACCCAACAGCCAATGTGATTGCACTAATCACTTAATACATAAATCCCAACCAAGTACTAGACTTATACTAAAGAGTAACTAAAATGCAAAATAAATAAAACAATACAAATAATAGTTTTATAAGTTACATAGTTAAATGTAACTTTAAACCAGATAGATAAGCATATGAACAATAAAGGAATGAGGTTAAAACATGACAATTTATAATATTGTTCTGTGGGCCTTGAGTGAAAGCTATCTACATTTCATACACTCATCTATTTGGTTACAAGGTCTTAGGTAGAAGCTATTTTCTTCCAAAGACCATCTGCTTCTAATGAATTTCTAAGAATTCTCAGCTTAAGGTCTCCAGCAATTAAGATGGTTATTCTTCTTTGAGTGAAAGGCATCATTCTAGGTATCAGCCTTATTTGTACACTAATTCAACTGTACCTGGTTGGATCTTCTTGAAGTTGGAAGGCTGTCTTCCTAAGTTTTAGAACAGATCTTTAAAATTTAATGGTTACTTAGGCAGATATTAAAGAAAGGTTATTTGTAACTCTTGCTTTTATAAGAAGCCCTAATCTAAAACCAAGCCAGCAATTTTCATTAATTTAGCTACTGTGACTATTTCCCCTGGATCAAGACAGATATTTTAGTAAGCTGGTCTCTGAGGATTCTGATGAAGTTGTCATAACACCAAGGGATTTGTCCAAACTGCTTATATACAGTAGAAAGATTTATTATAGGGGATTCCTGGATGGCTCAGCAGTTTAGCGTCTGCCATTGGCCCAGGGTGAGATCCTGGAGTCCTGGAATTAAGTCCCACATCGGGCTCCCGACATGGAGCCTGCTTCTCCCTCTGCCTGTGTCTCTACCTCTGTGTGTGTGTGTGTGTGTGTGTGTCTCTCATAAATAAATAAATAAATTCTTTTTTAAAAAAGAAAGTTTTATTATAATTACAACCAGATGAATTGCCTGAATCACCTGCAATATCTGGCCATGATTGCATATGGTAGTGTAGAGTATAAAATCAGAGGTGATTCATAAATCCTAGATTCATAATATTTTTAATAATTTATATGTTATTGTGTTCAATTTGCCATCATACAGAATAACACCCTGCTCATCCAGTCGTGCCCCCCTCAGTGCCCACCACCCAGTCACCCCCCCTCTCTCCTCCCCTTCCACTACCCCTAGTTCCTTTCCCAGATTTAGGATTCTTCATGTTCTGTCTCCCTTTCTTTATTTCCTACCCATTTCTTCTCCCTTCCCTTCTATTCCCTTTCACTATTATTTATATTCCCCAAATGAATGAGACCATATAATGTTTGTCCTTCTCCGATTGACTTATTTCACTCAGCATAATACCCTCCAGTTCCATCCACGTCGAAGCAAATGGTGGGTATTTGTCGTTTCTAATGGCTGACTAACATTCCATTGTATACATAAACCACATCTTCCTTATCCATTCATCTTTCGATGGACACCGAGGCTCCTTCCACAGTTTGGCTATTGTGGCCATTGCTGCTAGAAACATCGGGATGCAGGTGTCCCGGCGTTTCATTGCATCTGCATCTTTGGGTAAATCCCCAGAAGTGCAATTGCTGGGTCGTAGGGCAGATCTATTTTTAACTCCTTGAAGAAACTCCACACAGTTTTCCAGAGTGGCCGCACCATTTCACACTCCCACCAGCAGTGTAAGAGGGTTCCCTTTTCTCCGCATCCTCTGCAACATTTGTGGTTTCCTGCCTTGTTAATTTTCCCCATTCTCACTGGTGTGAGGTGGTATCTCATTGTGGTTTTGATTTGTATTTCCCTGATGGCAAGTGATGCAGAGCATTTTCTCATGTGCATGTTGGCCATGTCTATATCTTCCTCTGTGAGATTTCTGTTCATTTCTTGTGCCCATTTAATGATTGGTTTCTTTGCTGTTGAGTTTAAAAAGTTGTTATAGATCTTGGAAACTAGCCCTTTATCTGATACGTCATTTGCAAATATCTTCTCCCATTCTGTAAGTTGTCTTTTAGTTTTGTTGACTGTATCCTTTGCTGTGCAAAAGCTTATCTTGATGAAGTCCCAGTAGTTCATTTTTGCTTTTGTTTCTTTTGCCTTCATGGATGTATCTTGCAAGAAGTTACTGTGGCCGAATTCAAAAAGGGTGTTGCCTAACACAGGATTTTGATCCTCTAGGATTTTGATGGAATCTTGTCTCACATTTAGATCTTCCATCCATTTTGAGTTTATCTTTGTGTATGGTGAAAGAGAGTGGTCTAGTTTCATTCTTCTGCATGTGGATGTCCAATTTCCCCAGCACCATTTACTGAAGAGACTGTCTTTTTTCCAGTGGATACTCTTTCCTCCTTTGTCCAATATTAGTCGAGCATAAAGTTGAGGGTCCACTTCTGGTTTCTCTATTCTGTTCCATTGATCTATGTGTCTGTTTTTGTGCCAGTACCACACTGTCTTGATGACCACAGCTTTGTAGTACAACCTGAAATCTGGCATTGTGATGCCCCCAGCTATGGTTTTCTTTTTTTAATATTCCCTGGCTATAAGGGGTCTTTTCTGATGCCACACAAATCTTAAGGTGATTTGTTCCAACTCTCTGAAGAACGTCCATCGTATTTTGATACAGATTGCATTAAACGTGTAAGTTGCCCTCGGTAACATTGATATTTTCACAATATTAATTCTTCCAGTCCATGAGCATGGGATATTTTTCCATCTCTTTGTGTCTTCCTCAATTTCTTTCAGAAGTGTTCCATAGTTTTTAGAGTATATATCCTTTACCTCTTTGGTTAGGTTTATTCCTAGGTATCTTATCCTTTTGGGTGCAATTGTAAATGGGATTGACTCCTTAATTTCTCTTTCTTCAGTCTCATTGCTAGTGTATAGAAATGCCACTGACTTCTGGGCATTGATTTTGTATCCTGCCACGCTGCCAAATTGCTGTATGAGTTCTAGCGATCTTGGGGTAGAGTCTTTAGGGTTTTCTACATAGAGTATCATGTTATCTGCGAAGAGGGAGAGTTTGACTTCTCCTTTGCCAATTTTTTTTTATTTTTTTTTATTTATTTATGATAGTCACACAGAGAGAGAGAGAGAGAGGCAGAGACATAGGCAGAAGGAGAAGCAGGCTCCATGCACCGGGAGCCCGACGTGGGATTCGATCCCAGGTCTCCAGGATCGCGCCCTGGGACAAAGGCAGGTGCCAAACCACTGCGCCACCCAGGGATCCCTCCTTTGCCAATTCGAATGCCTTTTATTTCTTTTCATTGTCTGATTGCTGAGGCTAGGACTTCCAGTACTATGTTGAATAGCAGTGGTGAGACTGGACATCCCTGTCTTGTTCCTGATCTTAGGAGAAAGGTTACCAGAGTTTCCCCATTGAGAATGATATTTTCTGTGGGCTTTTCGTAGATGGCTTTTAAGATGTTGAGGAATGTTCCCTCTATCCCTACAATCTGAAGAGTTTTGATCAGAAATGGATGCTGTATTTTGTCAAATGCTTGCTCTGCATCTAATGAGAGGATCATATGGTTCTTTTTTCTCTTGCTGATATGATCAATCACATTGATTGCTTTATGAGTGTTGAACCTGCCTGCTTCCCGGGGATAAATCCCACTTGGTCATGGTGAATAATCTTCTTAATGTACTGTTGGATCCTATTGGCTAGTATCTTCTTGAGAATTTTTTGCATCCATGTTCATCAGGGATATTGGTCTGTAATTCTCCTTTTTGGTGGGGTCTTTGTCTGGTTTTGGAATTAAGGTGATGCTGGCCTCATTGAATGAGTTTGGAAGTACTCCATCTCTTTCTCTCTTTCCGAACAGCTTTAGTAGAATAGGTATGGTTTCTTCTTTGTGTCTTGAGGGGTTTTTAATGACTGCTTCAATTTCCTCCATGGTCATTGGCCTGTTCAGGTTTTTTATTTCTTCCTGTTCCAGTTTTGGTACTTTGTGGTTTTCCAGTAATGCATCGATTTCTTCTACATGGCCTAATGTATTGGCGTAAAGCTCCTCATAATAAGTTTTTAAGATCATTTGTATATCCTTGGTATTGGTGGTGATCTCTCCTTTCTCATTCATGATTTTATTAATTTGAGTCTTCTCTCTTTTCTTTTTAATAAGGATGGCTAATGGTTTTTCTATCTTATTAATTCTTTCAAAGAACCAAATCCTAGTTTTGTTAATCTGTTCCACAGTTCTTTTGGTCTCTATTTCATTGAGTTCTGCTCGAATCTTTATTAACTCTCTCTTCTGCTGGATGTAGGATCTATTTGCTGTTTTTTTCTCCAGCACCTTTAGATGCAAGGTTAGCTTTTGTATTTGAGTTTTTGAATGGATGCTTGTATTGCGATGTATTTCCCCCTCAAGACTGCTTTGCTGTATTCCAAAGATTGTGAATGGTTGTATCTTCATTCTCATTAGTTTCCATGAATCTTTTTAATTCTTCCCTAATTTCCTAGTTGACCCTTTCATCTTTTAGCAGGATGGTCCTTAACCTCCACATGTCTGAAATCCTTCCAAATTTCTTCTTGTGATTAGTTCTAATTTCAAAGCATTATGGTTGGAAAATATGCAGGGGATGATCCCAATATTTTGGTGTCAGTTAGGACCTGATTTGTCACCCACTATGTGGTCTATTCTGGAGAAAGTTCTATGTGCACTTGAGAAGAATTTTGATGACTTTGTGTATTCAGTTCCATTTGTATGTAAAGTTCTGTAAATATCTGTGAAATCCATCTGGTATCATTTAAATGTGTATCATTTAAAGCTCTTGTTTCTTTCAAGATGTGCTTAGAGGATCTGTCAATTGTAGAAAGCGCTACATCAAGTCACCAAGTATAAGCGTATTATTATTTAAGTATGTCTTAACTTTGGTTATTAATAGATTGATATACTTGGCAGCTCCCACATTCAGGGCATAAATATTCATGATAGTTAGGTCCTATTGTTGGATAGATCCTTTAAGTATGATATAGTGGCCCTCTTCATCTCTTACTATAGTCTTTGGAATAAACTTTAATTTATCTGATATAAGGATGGCTACCCCTGATTTCTTTTGAGGACCATTTGAATGGTACATGGTTCTCCAACCTTTTATTTTCAGGCTGTAGGTGTCCTTAGGTCTAAAATGAGTCGCTTGTTGACAGCAAATAGATGAGTCTTGCTTTTTTATCCAGTCTGACACCCTGCATCTTTTAATGGGATCATTAAGCACATTCATATTCAGAGTTACTATTGAAAGATATGAATTTAGTGTCATCATAATACCTATTCAGTCCCTGTTTTTATGGATTGTTCCCTTCGACTTCTTCTTTCTATTACCAAGTCCCCCTTGGTTTTTCTTGCTCAGCTGGCTTGGTGGTCACATATTCTTTCAGTTTCTGCCTATATTGGAAGTTCTTGATCTCTCCTTCTATTCTGAATGAGAGCCTTGCTGGTTAAAGTATTGTTGGCTGCATGTTTTTCTCATTTAGGACCCTGAATATATCTTGCCAGCCCTTTCTGGCCTGCCAGGTCTCTGTGCAGAGATCTGCTATTAATCTAATATTTCTCCCCATGAAAGTTAGAGATTTCTTGTCTCTTGCTGCTTTAAGGATCTTCTCTTTATCTTTGGAATTTGCAAGTTTCACTATTAAATGTCAAGGATTTGAGTGGTTTTTCTTGATTTTAGGGGAGGGAATCTATTTCCTGGATCTGAATGCCTGTTTCCCTTCCGAAGTTAGGAAAGTTCTCAGCTATGATTTGTTCAAATACATATTCTGGACCTCTGTCCCTTTCGGGGCCCTCAGGAACCCCAATTGAACAAAGATTTTTTCCTTCTGAGGCTGTCATTTATTTCCCTTAACCTATCCTCATGATCTTTTAAATGTGTTTCTCTTTTTTCCTCAGTTTCCCTCCTTGCCATCAACTTGTCTTCTATGTCACTCACTCATTCTTCCACCTCATTAACCCTCATCGTTAGGACCTCTAGTTTGGATTGCATCTCATTTAGTTGATTTTTAATTTCTGCCTGCTTAGATCTAAATTCTGCAGTCATGACATCTCTTGAATCCTTTATGCTTCTTTCTAGAGCCACCAGTAGCTTTATAATTGTGGTTCTGAATTGGCTTTCTGACATTGAATTGTAATCCAAATTTTGTACTCTGTGGGAGAGAGGACTATTTCTGATTTTCTTTTGAGGTGAGTTTTTCCTTCTAGTCATTTTGCTCAGTGCAAGTGGCCAAAAACAAGTTGTACTGGAAAAAGGAGAAAAAGAGAGAAGATAAGAAAGAAAAAAAAGAAGAAAAAAAGAAGAAAAAGGTGAGGGGGAAGCAAACAGAAAACAAAAACAAGGGGGAGTATCCTCTGATTATATGTCCTGTAAATCTCTCGACTTCCCCTGGTACTTTCTAGTGCTGCTTGGTCAATAACTTGCTTTTCCCCTGTCCTTCTAGCTTGTCTTCTTGGGGAGGGGCCTGCTGTGCTGATTCTCAGGTGTATGCACCTGGGGAACTGCTCAGCCCCCTGCCTGGTGCTCCGCTCAGTGGGAGTTGTTTATCCTCTGAGGCCAGGGTGATGCTCAATGGGAGTTTTTTATCCTGTGAAGCCCCAGGAGGAGCAACAACAGTGGCGACAGCCAGCTCTCCATCCCTGGAGTCAGCTCCCATAGTAACTACCTGAACTCTCAGTCCACAGGGGCCTGGTTGCTCTGGGGGTGGGGGGCGCCGATCTTCACAGCTCGGGCCGCCGGGCGGCAGAGGGTCCTTGCTGTCCTGTGCCCTCCCGGCCTCTGCCTGTCCCAGGTGGAGCGCCAGATCTTGGCCTGTTTCCCCCAGCACCCTGAGCTCTGGGGCCTGCACCACTGGAATCGCGCTCCTGGGCTGCGCAGCCCCCTCTGTATGGTGCTGTCACCCGAACTGCTCCTGGGCCCTTTAGGGAGCTCGGCTGCCTAGTGTGGTGCGCTCTCCCCAGGGCGCAGGTCCTCTTTTAGCGCCCCTGGGAGCCTGAGGGCATCCCTGCCCCTCCTGGGATCCTGCTCCAACTCCCTGTGAGCTCCAACTCCCTACAAGTGCCTTTGAGATTAGTGAAGCTCCTGCTTCTCCAGGACGGGGCTTTCCTGTCCTGGGGGCACTCTTCGGGCAGGCCTTAGCCTGGCTCCTCGTGTGGGCTCCTCCCCCTTGGATGCTTTTTTATTTCTTAATTTTTTTTCCGTCTTCCTACCTTGATAGAAGGGCAAAGTCTTCTCACTGTAGCATTCCAGCTGTTCTCTCTTTAAACCTCAGACTGAATTCGTAGGTTTTCAGGATGATTTGAAAGTTACCTAGGTAATTTGGTGGGGACAGGTGACTTGGGGAAACTACTCTTCCGCCATCTTGCCCTGGCTATACAGAAAGAAGCAATGTTATAGAGAATTTTGATAAAGGGTGGAATTTAGGTTAAATTTATAATAAGTAGTATTTTAGTTAGGTAAAATTAAGATGATTGGATGGACTTTATTTGATTAAAGCCAAATGGAGTTAATTGAAAGAACTATATAACAGGTCAGTTAAAGTAGTATTTGCTAATAATGGATATTTATCTAAAAATCATTTTTGACCTTTTTGCAACTTCCTGAGTACTGGGAAATCCTATTGTTCAGGTAAGAGTAGAATTTGCAGATACTTTTGTACATGTAGAAATTATCCTTTAGTCAAGGTAGCATTTTCATCTTATTATCAAAACCTGGCAATGTATGGGGAATGTATAAAAATGCTCATAGTCATCTAGATGCTCTATTTGCCTTTGTAGGTTGCTGGAAAATCTCCTAACATAATTTTTTTTAAACATGAAGTACATTTGAAGAGTAATTTTTTGCCAATCATTTAAAAATTATTAATAAAATGGGGAAATCCTGAAAAACACAACCAGTGAAAAAATCACACACAAAAAGGAAGAAAGCAAACTGGTGGCTATTGGAGGGGAGATGGATAAGGGGATGGATTAAAAAATTAAGGCATACACTTGTTCTGATGGGCACTGGGTGCTGTATGTAACTTTTGAATCACTAAATTGTACACCTGAAATCAATATTATACTATATGTTAACTAACTGAAATTTAAATAAAAACTGTAAAAAATGGAAAATATAAATTGTTCTATATCTGCTAAAGCATGGAATCCATAATGAACATATTTCCAAACAAGAATATTCCAGACATAAATACTATTACTAGTGAATTTTATGAGTGTTTAAGTATATTTTAACTATCATTTTCTCAGACTAGCTTAATTATAGTAACTAAACCAGGAAATGATACTGTTAAAAATAAATTTATTTATTTTTTAAATATTTATTTATTTATTCATGAGAGACAGAGAGAGAGGCAGGCAGAGAAAGAAGCAGGCTCCTCACAGGAATCTGATGCGGGACTCAATCCCAGATCCCAGGATCATGACCTGAGCTGAAGCAGCCACCTCAGGTGTCCCTAAAAATAAATTTATAAAATATGGCTACTATGAATGCAGGAGCAAGCATTCTAAATGCAATAACAATAAATCATAATTAAATGAGCTATTTTTAAAAATGCATCAGAACTATTTTGGGTGTACTTAAAGTAATGAAAGTTTTTCTTTTATATTAAAAAAATTTAAGACTTCTGATTTTAACTCTGACATGTAAAGACCTGGAAGTCACCATTTCTGCCCTTGGAATAAGTTAAAGGTGGAACAACTGAGGAATCAATCAGAGACCTAAGGATGTGGGGTAGACTGTCACTCCAAAATGTGGACAGTCACCCATTGAAATATGAGTGAGATCTGCTTTGCCAAAATAGAAGCCACAAACCAGTAGAAACACTTCAATGGCAATTTAGATACATAGCTGAACTGATGTGGACTAGAATGAAAGGAGGGAAACTCCTAGGAACTCCCTCATGTCTATGGTCTTTACCATAAAGAAGCTCACATATTTTTCATGGCAAATATTTGAGAAAGACCCCCTCATGATTCTGCAAAGGGGAGAAGATGAATCAATACATCCCAAGAATTCTCCACAACAAAGGCCTAATATTCAGGGGAAGGACTTGGACAAATCTATTCCAGTTGGGGGAAGGGTATTCCCCTTACTCCAGCTTACTCAAGGAACCCTATCTTACAAACACACACACACACACACACATACACACACACACACATCAATACAGTTTAGTGCTTTGAGGACATAGATGGGTAACACTAGAGTCAGACAAAAGAGTAGGGGTCAAGGAAAAAAACAGCTATGATACTGGAGAAATACTTGTGAAGTTCACAACTACAAGATACAGACTTAATTAAAACATCTCACCAGTTCCTCCCCTGCATCTTACCATCCCACAGTTTTCAATAAAGTAACAGTGGATTACAGTTGAAAGAGCTGGAAAATAACAACTCTCTCAGAAGAGAAGTTGAGGAAGTCCAGAGTAAAAAGAAGAGACAAAAAAACACAGTAAAGGAATTTGACACTTCTGATACCTCTATCAACAGTAAACATTAAACAGAACACAACTCCTAGACAGATTAAAATAAATATCACACTAAAACCCTATTTATCTCAATCCCTAATATCAGATACAATTAAACAAAAAATATTATAATGCATGCCGTATGGTGAGGGCAAAAGACAGTCTGAAGAGACAAAGCAATTAGTGGAACCAGACTCAAAACACAGAGGCTGAAATGATCAAATAAGAATCTAAAGTAACTGTGATTGATATGTTAAGGGCTCTTACTGACAAATAAGACAACATAGAAGTTTGGTGATATAAACAGAAATGAAACTATAAGAAGCAAAACCATAAATACTAGAAATAAAAAAACACTATAACCTAAGAAATGCCTTTAACAGGTTCATCACTAGACTCAACACAGTTGAAGAAAAATCAGTGAACTTGAAGATGAATGGAAATTTCACAAAATTAAATGCAAAGAGAAAAAATATAATGGAAAACTAGAACAGAACATCCAAGAACTGTTAAACAAAAATATAACAGACATAACTAGAATGAGATTAGAAAGTGCAGAGCAGAAAAGATTTTTGAAGTAATAATAGCCACGAATGTTCCATAAAGAGTGACAGATATCAAACTACAGATGCAGGGAATTTTGAAAACACAAAGAAGAGGGAGGAAAAAGAAAAAGAAAAACAGTAACAACATTAAAGCCTAGACATATATATTCAACTTTAGGAAGCCACAGTCAAAAGAGAAATCTTGAATATAGCTACAAAAACCCACAATACATTATCTATAGAGAATTTCAGAAAATTGTAGTGGACTTCCCATCAGAAATCATGAAAGTAAGAGAAAAAGTGAAATATTTAAAGTATTGTAGGAAAAATAATATATCTAAAAATCTATACCAGGAAAATTATCTTTCAAAAGTAAAGGAGAAATAAATACTCTCTGATAAACAAAAAAATAAGAGAATTCTTGCTAACCGACTTGCCCTTCAAAAAATTAAAATAAGTCAAAAGAAGTTCTTTTGGAAGAAAGTAAATTCTACAGGTTAAAACATGGATCTCTATGAAGAAAAGAAGACTACCAGAGAAGGAATAAATGAGGTAAAAGGAATTATTATTTCCATCATTCTTAAATAATTAAAAATTTCCAAGTTAATAATAGTAACAATGTACTGGATGATTATGGCACATGGATAATAAAAGAAAGGACAGCAATATCATAAGAGATGAGAGAGAGAAATTGAGAATCATTTGATATAAGAGACTTTCACTTCACATGAGATGGTGTGGTATAAGTTGGAGAGTAAATTTGGATTAGTTGAAAATGTATATTGTAAATTCTAGGGACACCAGTGAAAAAAAAGTAAAAAGAAGGAATAATTGATATGCTAAGAGAGAAGATAAAATATAATTGTATAAACGGATCAACTAAAAGCAGAGAAGGCAGTAAACAAAATGAAATGACTAGAAAACTGTTATAAACACAAAAGGTGGGGATCCCTGAGTAGCTCAGTGGTTTAGCACCTGCCTTTGGCCCGGGGCATGATCCAGAAGTCCCGGGATCAAGTCCCACGTCGGGCTTCTGGCCTGGAGCCTGCTTCTCCCTCTGCTTGTGTGTCTGCCTCTCTCTATGTCTATCATGAATAAATAAATAAAATCTTTTAAAAAAGCACAAAACATATTAATCTAGCTATAACAATAATCATTTTATTTTTATTTATTTTTTAAAGTAGGCTCCACACCCAGCATGGAGCTCAATACAGGGCTTGAATTCATGTCCTTGAGATCAAGGCCTGAGCTGAGATCAAGAGTCATATCCTTAACTGACTGAGCCACTCAGACACCCCAACAATAATCATTTAAAATGTGGATGTTTTAAATTAAAAGAGATTTTCAGAACAGATATTTAAAAAAACCACAAGACTCAACTAAATGTTGCTTGCAAGATAGCTACTTTAATTTTTTCCTTTGGAATAACTTTATTATCTTGGTTTTTTAGATTTTTATTTAAATTCCAGTTAACATACAGTGTAATAATTGTTTCAGGTGTACAAAGTAGATATTCGACACCCATTCAACAAGAAACCTAATTTGAAATTAAAAATTTAGATGGAATAAAAAATAAAAATTTAGATGGGATAGATGCAAAAGGATTCAGAAAGAAATACCATACTAAGATGAATCAAAAGGTAACTGGAGAAGCCATATTGATTTCAGAAGAAGCAAACCTCAGAACAAGGAAGGTGATCAGGCATGAAGAATAACATTACATAATTATAAAAAACCAATTATTTAAGAAGACATTGCAATCATAAATGCGTATACCAACAACAGTGTATCAAGTTACATGAGGTTAAGGCAGAAAAAACTGAAAGGAAAAACAGAAAAATTCACTATTATTTTTGGATATTTTAACACCTGTCTGGCAATTATTGATTAAATAGGCAAAACAAACAAATAGTAGGGATATAAGTGATCTAATCATCACTATCAATTATTTTGCCTGATTGACATAGATTACTTCACATATTGAGAATACACAATTTTTTCTAAAACTCAAAATATTCACCAAAATATATCATGATATCTGCAATAAAACAGACTGTAACAGATTTATATGATTAAAAAAACCATGCAAAGTAATTTCTTTGGCAACAATAGATTAAAAATAAATAAGAAAGGTATAACTGGAAAGTCCCTAAATGTTTGAATTAAACAATATACTTTCTAAATAATAAGTATATCAAAGAACAAGTCCTTAGAGAAATTTTAAAACTTAAAAGATATTTTGAACTAAATCCAAATGAAAATACTACTTATCATAATTTGTGGGATGTAGCTAAAGCACTCCTAATGAGAAAAAGATAACATTTAATACATTCATTTGAAGAATTTTTTAAATACTAAATTCCATAACCTAATTTTCTACCTTAGAAAAGAACACTTTAAGACTAAAGCAAATATGGATGCCTGGATGGCTTAATGGTTGAGCATCTGCCTTTTGGTCAGGGAGTGGTCCTGGCATCCGGGGATGGAGTCCTGCATCAGGCTCCCTGCATGAAGCCTGCTTCTCCCTCTGCCTATGTCTCTGCCTCTCTCTCTCTCTCTCTCAGGAATAAATAAATAAAATCTTTAAAAAAAAGACTAAACAGGGATCCCTGGGTGGCGCAGCGGTTTGGCGCCTGCCTTTGGACCAGGGCACGATCCTGGAGACCCGGGATCGAATCCCACGTCGGGCTCCCGGCATGGAGCCTGCCTCTCCCTCTGCCTATGTCTCTGCCTCTCTCTCTCTCTCTCTCTGTGTGACTATCATAAATAAATAAATTAAAAAAATTAAAAAAAAGACTAAACAAATAGAAGAAAATAAATAATAAAAAATAAAATAGAAGTCAAATTAAGAACAGGAAAGCAATAGACAAAATGAATAAAAACAAGAGATACTTATTGTAAAAGATCAATAAAATTGCTAAACTCTGACCAGGCTAAGTAAGAGAGAGAGGGAGAGAGAGAGAGAAATAGCCAATATCAGAAATAAGAATATTCTTATTATTAAGCATTCTTATCAGAATGCTAAGAACAACCCTATGCCCCCAAATTGAATAAATTGGATGAAATAGACGAATTCCTTGAAAGACATAGACTATCAAGCTTCACATAAGAATAAATATATAATCTTGCATCGTCATATATCTATCAAAGAAATTGAATTCATAAGTAATAGCCTTCCAAGAAGAAAGCATTAAGCTCAGATACTATTACTGGTGAAATTTACTAAACATTAAAAGAAGAAATAATACCAATTCTCTACCATTACTTCCAATGAATAGAAAGAGAGGGAAACACTTGTTAACTCATTGCATTAAACCATTATTACCCAACACAATAATCAGTTAAAGACATTAACAATAAAGAAAAACTACAAAACAATATCCATTCTGAGCATTTACATAAAAATAATCCAGAAAAGATTAGTAAGTAGAAAAATTATAGGGAAATTATAGGAAAAAATTATATAACCAGTTGGAATTTATTGCAGTTATGCAAGACTTTTTTAACATTCAAAATTCATCCATGTAATCCATCATATTGAAGTCTACCAAAGAAAAATCATGATTATTTAAGTAGACACTGGAAAACATTTGACAAAATCCTTGATAAAACTGTCAGAAAACTAGGAATACAGGGAAATTTTCTAAATTTGATCAGGGACATCAACAAAACACCATATAGCTACCATCACACTTACTAGTGAGAGACTTTATGCTAATTTCAGGAAAAAGGCAAGGATATTCTCTTGCACCACTTCTATCCCCATCATACTGCAAGTCTTATCTAGTGTAATAAGACAATAAAATGAATAAAGAGGCATACAGATTTAAAATGGGATAAAGAGAGTTGCCTGGCTGGCTCAGGTGGTAGAGTGTACAATTATTGATCTCAGGGTTGTGAGTTTGAGCCCACATTGGGTGTAGAGATTACTTAAAAATAAAATATTTTAAATCAATAAGTAAAATGGAGAAAGAAAATTGTCTTTATTTAGAGATGACATGATTGTGTAGAAACTTCTCAGAAATATACAAAGCAAAAAAAAAAAAAAAAACCTCCAAGAGCTAAAGGAATATACCAAGGTAAAAGAATATGAGGTTAATATAAAAGCAAGTGATGAATATTTGGAAATTGAAAAAAATTAAATACCATTTATAATTGTATCAAAAAGGAAATATGTATTATGTAAGATATATTCCTATGATCTAAATGTAGAAAGTACAAAAAAGATGAAAAAACTCAAGATGTAAATAATTCACAGATGTTTAGTGCTCATGAATTGGAGAATTCAATGTTGTTGAGAAGTCAGTTCTTCCCAATTTGATCTACAAATTTGGTGCAATCCTATTCAAAATCCCAACAAGTTATTTTGTAGATATCAACAAACTGATTCTAAAGTTTATATGGAAAAATAAAGAATAAGAGTGAACACAGTACTGAAGAACAAATTTGTGGGTTTCATACTACCTTATTTCAAGACTTTCACTATAAATGTAGAATAATGAAGACTGCATGGTATTGGCAATGAATAGACACATAAATTGATAATACAGCATAGAGAACCCAGAGATAGATACACACAAATATAGTTAACTAATCTTCGACAGATCAAAGGTAATTAAATGTATAAAAAATAATCTTTTCAATAAATGATGCTAGAACAAAGGGACATCCATATGCAAAAAGGGGAGCTAGACACAGACCTTAAAAGTTTCACAAAATTTAACTCAAAATAAGCAATAGAAATAAATGTTAAATGCAAAACTGTAAAACTTCTAGAAGAAAAAAATGAGAAAATCCATGTGAACTTGGGTTTTGTGATGAGTTTTTATTTTTTTAAAGATTTATTTATTCATTCATTCATTCATTCATTCATTCAAGACAGAGACACAGGAAGAGAGAGAAGCAGGCTCCCCTGCTCCGTCCTGGGACCCCAGGATCATGCCCTGAGCCGAAGGCAGATGCTCAACCGCTGAGCCACCCAGGAGTCCCCGTGATGAGTTTTTAGATATGACATCAAAGGCCTACAAAGCTAAGTGTTCTACCATACATTCAGCCACTGTGCTCCTACGTATTTACCTGAAGGAGTTGAAAAATTGTGTCCACACAAAAATTAGCTAGGGAATTTAACAGCGTATTTATAATTGCCCCAAACTGAAAGACATTCATCATAGGTGAATGGATACAAACATCGTGGTACATCCACATCTACAAAGAAGACACAGATAAATGCATTTTGCTAAGAAGCCAGTTGGAAAAGGAAACATAGCATGCTCTCTTTATATGACATTCTGAAAGAGGCAAAATAAAAGTTATAGTAAACATATAAGTGGCTGGCAGTGGAGGTTAAAACCTTTGAGGATAAGGCACAGTGAACCTATTATATATGGTACTGTAGTAGCATATATATGACACTACGCATTTGTCAAAAACCGTAGAAATTTACAACACTAAGAGTGAACCTAATATATACAAATTAAAAAATATCTAGCGGGCTAGGAAATCCTAGGATCAATGCAGAATGTAAATAAAAAATAACCTACTGCATTATAAATGTATAAAATAACCTCACCTGACAGGGTTTGAAGGATAAGGAGCTGACTTCAGTAACTAGGGGACTCAGTGGAATTTGCAGGACTAACAGCAAAGTGGCTGTACATAGCACTGCATTTGATGAAGTTGTTTAAAATGGGTATTTGGTTAAGTACATTGAAAACACTATATACACAAACTGGAATTAAACACTTAAGTAAATGGTTGGCAGATGGTGTAAAGCTTCCCATTGTTGAGGCAGAAGTTTACAGATCAGCAAAGATAGGTTAAATAATTCATGTGATAATGGATTTCAGTAGGAAACATCAGTATAAGTCATGTTTAACTTCGTATACTTGATATTGTGTGTGTATGTATGTATACACATATAATAATTTATATATGTATATATACAATCATAAATATACATATTTCCATACTTTGTTACCTGAGAGTGCAATGACAATCCAGTGACAAAAGGTACACCTAAAACCCAGATCTTTGTTTCTAATATCAGGAAACAAATCAGGATCATTTTAAAAGTGGCTGATTGTATGAAACGACAAGAAAATTATTTTTTTATTATAAATTTATTTTTTACTGGTGTTCATTTGCCAACATATAGAATAACACCCAGTGCTCATCCCTGCAAGTGCCCACCTCACTGCCTGTCACCCAGTCACCACCACTCCCCACTCACCTCCCCTTACACTAGCCCTACTTCGTTTCCCAGAGATAGGAATCTTTCATGTTCTCTCTCCATTTCTGACATTTCCCACTCATTTTTTCTCCTTCCCCCTTTATTCCCTTTCACTATTTTTTATATTCCCCAAATGAATGAGACCATATAATGTTTGTCCTTCTCTGATTGACTTATTTCACTGAGCATAATACCCTCTAGTTCCATCCACGTGGAAGCAAATGGTGGGTCTTTGTCGTTTCTAATGGCTGAGTAATATTCCATTGTATACATAAACCACATCTTCTTTATCCATTCATCTTTCGATGGACACCGAGGCTCCTTCCACAGTTTGGCTATTGTGGACATTGCTGCTAGAAACATCGGGGTGCAGGTGTCCCGGCGTTTCATTGCATCTGCGTCTTTGGGTTAAATCCCCAGCAATTGCTGGGTCGTAGGGCAGGTCTATTTTTAACTCTTTGAGGAACCTCCACACAGTGTTCCAGACTGGCTGCACCAGTTCACATTCCCACCAACAGTGCAAGAGGGTTCCCCTTTCTCCACATCCTCTCCAACATTTGTGGTTTCCTGCTTTGTTAATTTTCCCCATTCTCACTGGTGTGAGGTGGTATCTCATTGTGGTTTTGATTTGTATTTCCCTGATGGCAAGTGATGCGGAACATTTCCTCATGTGCTTATTGGTCATGTCTATGTCTTCCTCTGTGAGATTTCTGTTCATGTATTTTGCCCATTTCATGATTGAATTATTTGTTTCTTCACTGTTCAGTTTAATAAGTTCTTTATAGATCTTGGAAACTACCCTTTATCTGATACATCATTTGAAAATATCTTCTCCCATTCTGTAGATTATCTTTGAGTTTTGTTGACAGTATCTTTTGCTTTGCAAAAGCTTCTTATCTTTTTTTGTAATAATAAATTTATTTTTTATTGGTGTTCAATTTGCCAACATGCAGAATAACACCCAGTGCTCATCCTGTCAAGTGCCCTCCTCAGTGCCCGCCACCCAGTAACCCCCACCCCCGCTCTCCTCCCTTTCCGCCACCCCTAGTTCGTTTCCCAGAGTTAAGAGTCTTCCATGTTCTGTCTCCCTTTCTGATATTTCCTACCCATTTCTTCTCCCTTACCCTCTATTCCCTTTCACTATTATTTACATTCCTCAAATGAATGAGACCATTTAATGTTTGTCCTTCTCCGATTGACTTATTTCACTCAGCATAATAAGCTCCAGTTCCATCCACATCGAAGCAAATGGTGGGTATTTGTCATTAGAAATGGGTGAGTAATATTCCATTGTATATATAAACCACATCTTCTTGATCCATTCATCTTTCGATGGACACCGAGGCTCCTTCCACAGTTTGGCTCTTGTGGACATTGCTTCTAGAAACATCGGGGTGTAGGTGTCCCGGCGTTTCATTGCATCTGTATCTTTGGGGTAAATCCCCAACAGTGGAATTCCTGGGTCGTAGGGCAGGTATTCTTAACTCTTTGAGGAACCTCCACACAGTTTTCCAGAGTGACTGCACCAGTTCACATTCCCACCAACAGTGTAAGAGTGTTCCCTTTTCTCTGCATCCTCTCCAACATTTGTGGTTTCCTGCCTTGTTAATTTTCCTCATTCTCACTGGTGTGATGTGGTATCTCATTGTGGTTTTATTTGTATTTCTCTGATGCCAAATGATGCAGAGCATTTGCTCATGTGCATGGTGGCCATGTCTATGTCTTCCTCTGTGAGATTTCTCTTCATGTCTTTTGCCCATTTCATGATTGGATTGTTTGCTTCTTTGCTGTTGAGTTTAATAAGTTCTTTATAGATCTCGGATACTAGCCCTTTATCTGATACGTCATTTGCAAATATCTTCTCCCATTCTGTAGGTTGTCTTTTAGTTTGTTGACTGTATCCTTTGCTGTGCAAAGCATCTTATCTTGATGAAGTCCCAATAGTTCATTTTTGCTTTTGTTTCTTTTGCCTTCGTGGATGTATCTTGCAAGAAGTTACTGTGGCCAAGTTCAAAAAGGGTGTTGCCTGTGTTCTCCTCTAGGATTTTGATGGAATCTTGTCTCACATTTAGATCTTTCATCCATTTTGAGTTTATCTTTGTGTATGGTGAAAGAGAGTGGTCCAGTTTCATTCTTCTGCATGTGGATGTCCAATTTCCCCAGCACCATTTACTGAAGAGACTGTCTTTCTTCCGGTGGATAGTCTTTCCTCCTTTGTCGAATATTAGTTGACCATAAAGTTGAGGGTCTACTACTGGATTCTCTATTCTGTTCCATTGATCTATGTGTCTGTTTTTCTGCCAGTACCACACTGTCTTGATGACCACAGCTTTGTAGTACAACCTGAAATCTGGCATTGTGATGCCCCCAACTATGGTTTTCTTTTTAAAAATTCCCCTGGCTATTCAGGATCTTTTTCTGATTCCACACAAATCTTAAAATAATTTGTTCTAACTCTCTGAAGAAAGCCCATGGTATTTTGATAGAGATTGCATTAAACGTGTACATTGCCCTGGGTAACATTCACATTTCCACACCATGAGCATGGAATATTTTTCCATCTCTTTGTGTCTTCCTCTATTTCTTTCAGAAGAGTTCTATAGTTTTTAGGGTATAGATTCTTTACGTCTTTGGTTAACTTTATTCCTAGGTATCTTATGCTTTTGGGTGCAATTGTAAATGGGATTAACTCCTTAATTTCTCTTTCTTCAGTCTCATTTTTAGTGTATAGAAATGCCACCGACTTCTGGGCATTGATTTTGTATCCTACCACACTGCCAAATTGCTGTATGAGTTCTAGCAATCTTGGGGTGGAGTCTTTTGGGTTTTCTTGTAGAGTATCATGTCATCGGCCAAGAGGGAGAGTTTGACTTCTTCTTTGCCAATTTGAATGCCTTTTATTTCTTTTTGTTGTCTGATCGCTGAGTCTAGGACTTCCAGTACTATGTTGAATAGCAGTGGTTAGAGTGGACATACCTGTCGTGTTCCTGATCTTAGAGGAAAAGCTCCCAGTGCTTCTGCATTGAGAATGATATTTGCTGTGGGCTTTTTGTAGATGGCTATTAAGATGTCGAGGAATGTTCCCTGTATCCTTACACTCTGAAGAGTTTTGATCAGAAATGGATGCTGTATTTTGTCCAATGCTTGCTCTACATCTATTGAGAGGATCATATCGTTCTTGGTTTTCTCTTGCTGATATGATGAATCACATTGATTGTTTTACGAGTGTTGAACCAGCCTTGCATCCCGGGGATAAATCCTACTTGGTCATGGTGAATAATATTCCTAATGTATTGTTGTATCCTATTGGCTAGTATCTTCTTGAGAATTTTTGCATCCATGTTCATCAGGGATATTGGTCTATAATTCTCCTTTTTGGTGGAGTCTTTGTCTGGTTTTGGAATAAAGGTGATGCTGGCCTCATAGAATAAGTTTGGAAGTACTCCATCTCTTTCTCTCTTTCCGAACAGCTTTAGTAGAATAGGTATGGTTTCTTCTTTAAATGTTTGATAGAATTCCCCAGGGAAGCCATCTGGCTCTGGACTTTTGTGTCTTTGAGGTTTTTGATGACTGCTTCAATTTCCTCTATGGTTATTGGCCTGTTCAGGTTTTCTGTTTCTTCCTGTTCCAGTTTTGGTAGTTTGTGGCTTTCCAGGAATGCGTCCATTTCTTCTAGATTGCCTAATTTATTGGCGTATAGCTTTTCATAAAATGTTTTTAAAATCGTTTGTATTTCCTTGGTGTTGGTAGTGATCTCTCCTTTCTCATTCATGATTTTATTAATTTGAGTCTTCTCTCTCTTCTTTTTAATAAGGCTGGCTAATGGTTTATCTATCTTATTAATTCTTTCAAAGAACCAACTCCTGGTTTTGTTGATCTGTTCCACAGTTCTTCTGGTCTCGATTTCGTTGAGTTCTGCTTGCATCTTAATTGATTCTCTTCTTCTGCTGGGTGTAGGATCTATTTGCTGTTTTTTCTCTAGCTCCTTTATGTGTAAGGTTAGCTTTTGTATTTGAGTTATTTCCAGTTTTTGAATGGATGCTTGTATTGCGTGTATTTCCCCCTTAGGACTGCTTTTGCTGCGTCCCAAAGATTGTGAATGGTTGTATCTTCATTCTCATTAGTTTCCATGAATCTTTTTAATTCTTCCTTAATTTCCTGGTTGACCCTTTCATCTTTTAGCAGGATGGTCCTTAACCTCCACGTGTTTGAGGTCCTTCCAAACTTCTTGTTGTGATTTAGTTCTAATTTCAAGGCATTATGGTCTGAGAATATGCAGGGGACGATCCCAATCTTTTGGTATCGGTTCAGACCCGATTTGTGACCCAGTATGTGGTCTATTCTGGAGAAAGTTCCATGTGCACTTGAGAAGAATATGTATTCAGTTGCATTTGGATGTAAAGTTCTGTAGATATCTGTGAAATCCATCTGGTCCAGTGTATCATTTAAAGCTCTTGTTTCGGGATCCCTGGGTGGCACAGCGGTTTGGCGCCTGCCTTTGGCCCAGGGCGTGATCCTGGAGACCCGGGATCGAATCCCACGTTGGGCTCCCGGCATGGAGCCTGCTTCTCCCTCTGCCTGTGTCTCTGCCTCTCTCTCTCTCTCTCTCTCTGTGACTATCATAAATAAATAAAAATTTAAAAAAAAAATAAAGCTCTTGTTTCTTTAGAGATGTTGTGTTTAGAAGACCTATCGAGTGTAGAACACGCTAGATTGAAGTCACCAAGTATAAGTGTATTATTATATAAGTATGTCTTAACTTTGGTTATTAATTAATTGATACATTTGGCAGCTCCCACATTCAGGGCATATATATTGAGGATTGTTACGTCCTCTTCTTGGATAGTACCTTTAAGTATGATATAGTGAAGGACGTGAAATTTAAAAGATGGCCTTGAACATCTTATAGTACTGGAAAGTAATGAAGTACTACACACACACACACACACACACACACACACACACACACATTAATAATTGCATGTCAAGTGAGAAAGGAACCAACCAAAAGAGCTTCTTATTGTCAAAATTAGAGCAATTGAACAAAATAAATGGCATGGTATTACCCAAAGTGAAAAATATCCCTGGGTGGCAGTGGTTTGGTGCCTGCCTTTGGCCCAGGGCATGATCCTGGAGACCCGGGATTGAGTCCCACGTCGGGCTCCCTGCATGGAGCCTGTTTCTCCCTCTGCCTGTGTCTCTGCCTCTCTCTTTCTCTTTGTCTCTCATGAATAAATAAATAAAATCTTTTTTAAAAAAGAAAAAAAGATATTTGTGAATCCACACAAATATAGGAATGAATAAACTGTGGAGAAGAGATATAGTTCCTGTAAAAATAATTCAAAATAATAATTGTAGATATTTTGGTCTCAAGGAGGTGCATTAATACTCCTCACTCCTCAAATTGGGCTTGCATAGTGACTTCCTTCCAAAGAGTACAGCATGAAAATTGCATGTGGGAAAAAAAGCAACTTCAGAGTGGAGAAACCTGAGAAACACTACTTCAGGTAATAAAGGTTAAAATAGATAGTGATAAGGCATGGTGATAATATGTATTTTGATCTGATATGATGAGAATGGTACTTTATCTTCATGGTCTTTCTCCCCAAAACCCATCACCCCACTTATTAATCATGAGAAAATAATTAGACATCACACTTGAGAGACACTCTACAGCAAACTTGGCCAGTTCTCAAAACCATTAAGATCATCAAAATAAGGAGAATATAAGGTGCCTTCCTTGCTCAGTAGGTTGAGTATGCAACTCTTCATCTCAAGGTCATGAGTTCAAGCCCCACATGGTCATGGAAACTTCTTAATAAAATATAAATAAATAAACAGTAAACAAAAAATAAACAGATAAATAAAATTTTAAAAAACAAGAAAAATCTGAAAAAAAGGGTACAGTCAGGAGGATCCTAAGTAGACATGAAAACTAAATGCAATATGACATTTTGAATGGGATCCTGGAGCAGCAGTAGATAAAAACAATAGTAATATGGATAGAATATAGACTTTAGTTAATAATAATGTGTCAATATTGATTAATTGTAGGACAAATATAACATACTAATATAAGATGTTAATAATATCTAATATACAATATTAATAATAGGTGAAATAATGTATGATATATTTGGGAACTGTCTATGCTATCTTCACATCCTTTATAAATCTAAAACTTCTAAAGTAAGTTTATTTAAAAAGAAATTAAAAATCATTCCATGTAATTCATCATAGTAATACAAAAGAGGGAAAACATTATGTGATCATCTCAAAAATAAGGGGAAAACTATTTTATAGAGTATAAAACCTATTCCTCATAAATCTCCTGGGAATAGGAATTGAACACAATTACTTAATGAGATAAAAAGAATTTACAAAGGAAATCAATTTCAAAATAATTGATAATGAATATATTGAAAACTTTCCCTGTGACATTGGGAATAAAAAATTTTGTCACTAATTCTATTAAGCACTATACTGTATGTCCTGATGCATGCAATAAGTTTCTTTATTTACTGACAACAAAATTGTGTGTGGGAATTATCTATCATCTATCTATTGTCTGTCTAATCTGAATGTGAAAAATTAAGAGTTTAGCAAAGATGCTGTATTAATAAGCAAATAACTATATTGATATGTCTTTCTATGTGAAATAACAAATTAAAAATGTAGAATGACAAATATAACACTTTCAGGAATATGAGAAACATCAATTGCATAAGAAAAGATCTATCCATAACATTACAAAACATCATTGAAAGAAAGTGAATAATATCTTACAAATGAAGGGATGTAACATATTCAAATTGGCAGATTCAGTACATATAGATTTTAATTCCTTCCCCCAAATTCATTTTAAAGATTCAATTCAATAGCATTCCAAATCCAAATCCTGTTACGTTTTTTGGAAATTGTCAGTATAATTTCATGAATTATATAGAATGCAAAGAATAAAAAAAAAAAGCTCAAAGTCATCTTGATGGAAATGACAGTTTCATGAATTATATTATAAATTTCCAAAGCTTTTTATAGGTTATAGTAGTTAAGATTGTATACTGACAAAAGATAGTAAACTACTCCAGTGGGGAATAAAATACCTCCACAAACAAACAGATATATGATTACTTGATTTATAACAAATGGACTTCTGTTGCATAATGAGTAAATTATGGTCTGTTCAACAGTTGTGCTAGATACACTGGATATTAATATAAAAAAATTAGTCCCATTTTAAAACAATACATTAAATTAAAATGGAGGTACTAAAATAGGAGATGGGAAGAGCATCTACAGGAGAGCTGTCTTTGCTACTTTTTCTTATACTGAGAATATTAAATATGTTTTGCCCATGCAAGGAACTTTTGTGGAAAAGATGAATGACCACATGCAGAATGAACACATTTGTTGAAGCTAAACCAATGAGCATAGTGCTGCTTTACCAAATTCTGGGTTGTACAAGGATACACATAACAAATACCTAAACTATGTGGAATGAAAAGCTAAAGTGCTAAGCTAATGTTTTTTTATCACAGGGATAAATTATCCACAGTTTACAGAGCTGAGTTTAAAAAGGAAACTGCAGAGATGCCTGGGTGGCTCAGTTGTTTAAGTGTCCAACTCTTGATTTTAGCTTAGGCCATGATCTCAGAGCTCTGGGATTGAGACCCATGTTCGACTCCTCACTCAGTGGGGAGTCTGTTGGATATTCTTTCTGTTCCTCTCCCTCTGTCCCTTCCCCTGTGCTCTCTTTCTCTCTAAAATGAATAAATAAGCAAATCCTTAAAAATAATAAAATAAGGAAACTGCAGTAGCAACAGGTATGAAAAACTGGTAAAATGATAATTACCAAAAATTAAAATTAATCTGAATTTCCCTCAATAATTACAGAGTGATAGAATTTCAAATATATGTACAGACAAAGGAAGAGTAGCCTGTAAGATATTTAGGTTCATTTTATAAGGAAACATGGATATTATGATGGCTAATCTTTCTCCATGAGTGACTCACATAGATGATATATCCTCATGAGAACTTTATACTTGAAATTTTGCTCTGATTAAAGTTGAAAAACCTTATAATTCTTTGATATTATTTTCATGATACATTATTGGGTTGGATGTAAATTCATACATATACGATATTATTTCTGTTAGATTATTTTGAGTTTTCTAAGGTGTTGTGAAATATGTGGATCATAAATGAACAACTCACAATTGAAGGACCTTGGAATCTGCAGACAGAAGTTTGAGATTCAGGGATATGCTTTGATCATAATACATAAGATTGAATAAAATTATAAGCAGCCTAATACTTGATACCTAGCTTCTTATTATCACCTGCTATCATTAGGTTTCCTTTAGAAAGAAAATATATGCTATGAGTGATGCCATTCTTTTTTCTGCTCTGGCATCCTAGAAGATACCAGAAGATATAAGGACTGGTTACTAGTAAGATATTGTTTCTGTATAAATACTCCTGATAGGTTTTGAGACCAAGGTACTTTATTTGCTCTGACTTGACTATGCTTAGTGAACCTCTGATCTATACTCAAGGAATGTGGCCTTTTTTGAGTAAGGCAACTAATGTCTCTCACGTAGGAACCACAGAGGAACACATGAACAGTGCAGATATATATTTCATCTTTGACTATTGTCCCAACCCTGTCCTCATAGACAAAGGCAAATGGAGAAGAGAACCATTTAGCTCACTTCCTCTAGAGCACAATTAACTACCCAGTTCCTCTGGACTGAATCGGTCATATATCCAGTTCACTGGGGACTAGAGATTAAGGATACCATCCATAGTTTAAGAGTTTTCAGGAAAAAGAAGTTGTACATGGAAACAGTACCATGATTTGAATGAATGTTGATGTCCTGAGGGGGTGTGATAACATAAAAATCATGTTCATAAGGATTACATTGGGGCCCAGAAAGAATGAGAATCCCATATTGTGAAGTGTAGGATGGGGGTCTTAGCTTCATTAGAGTGGAAATTGTAATGATGGGCTTCAGTTAATAAATCCGCTGTAGAAAACTTGTTCATCCACCTCATCCTTTCTCCTTCCAAGTGAGAAATACTCTTTTATATTACTGAATTTTTTTTTAATTTTTATTTATTTATGATAGTCATACAGAGAGAGAGAGAGAGAGAGAGGCAGAGACACAGGCAGAGGGAGAAGCAGGCTCCATGCACCGGGAGCCCGATGTGGGATTCGATCCCGGGTCTCCAGGATCGCGCCCTGGGCCAAAGGCAGGCGCTAAACCGCTGCGCCACCCAGGGATCCCTATATTACTGAATTTTGATGCTTAGTCTCCTATTTTTTTTTGGAAATTATACTTTACTTCTTTTTTATATTGTGTATTGCAGTAATCTGAACTGACATGGTATGCAATATTACATGAATTATGGCTAGTTATCTTTAGTAAAGTTTCAAAGTTTGTTTGAAGTTTCAAATTGATTTTTAAACTAGTGAAGACTTACTTCTATGGCATTTATATTCATTCTTTTCAACAACATAACAATTATGATGAGTTCCTTTTCTCCCAAGGTCATGTGTATGGTGGGATCTTCAACAGAAGAATTTCATTTTTCACCTGAGTTTGCTTTAACTGAAAGTTGAGACATTTTTATGATTCATTTAGAATTTCTAAGGTGTAATATTGGCTTGAGTCTAAATGCTCAAGTAAAAACAGCCATTATGTTACTTTATGTTTTTTATTTTATTTTTTAAAGATTTTATTTATTCACGAGAGACACACAGAGAGAGGCAGAGACATAGGCAGAGGGAGAAACAGGCTCCCTCTGGGGAGCCCAATGTGGGACTTAATCCAAGGATCCCGGGATCACACCCTGAGCTAAAGGCAGACACTCAACCACTGAGCCACCCAGGCATCCTGTACTTTGTTTTTAATGTATTGTATTTATGGGTCATTTTTGAACTATGAATATTTAAGTCTCCTGACAATTTTGGCCAAAGGATTGAGAGTCAGATATTTGTTTGCCCATAGATATAACAATCAATAAAATTAGAAGCTTCTTGGTATACTATTTACTATTTAGGAACAGTTCCCAAGAGATAGTTTTCAACTGTGACTACTCTCCTACTCCTGTCCTCTTAAATAAAGACTACTGAAGAAGAGTGCCTTCTGATATTGTACACTACAGACACATGGAATCTATCCAGACTCTTTGCTGAATCTTCTCAAACTCTAATCCACTTTATCACAAGGATTTAAGAATGCCAACTCTAGTTAGAATTTTCAGGATCAAATAGATCTATAATGGGAATACCATGGTTTGGGGTCATAAGAAAATTTGAGGACATAAAAATTGTGCTGACACCAGCATAGGTGCCATTCTTAGGAAAGGATGTAAGAGTGTTCTAGGCTATGAAAACATAGCTATGAAAGCAAGATATAATAAAAACAAGTAGTCATCAAAAATTTGGAGAAGACATTGTCAGAATGAATGCATCAAATTAGACAGTGATTTCCCTAGTAAATTTAAAAAATGGAATAAAACAGGTATGCCATTAAATGGCAAAATTAGAACTGAAGTATAGTACCATAGAAACCAACTTATTGGGGATCCTGGATGACTCAGCAGTTTAGTGCTTGCCTTCGGCCCAGGGTGTGGTCCTGGAGTCCCGGATTGGGTCCCAACATCAGGCTACCTGCATGGAGCCTGCTTCTTTCTCTGCTTGTCTCTGCTTCTCTCTCTTTGTGTCTCTCATGAATAAATATATAAAATCTTAAAAAAAAGAAACCAACTTATTTTTAATTTCAATATACAGTATAGCAGCCCTATTCTTTGTAATTCCAGCAACTCAAATGCCATTTAGAATGTATCCAAGACTGCTGCAAGAACTGAAAATGGTAAGAGTCCATATATCCTTTACCCCAACTAAGCTATTCTAAGAATTCAAATGCTCTGGAGATATCCACCAAAATTTCCTGAGGTACTCTGAAGTTTGTTTTCAATTGAAAGCCCTGTACATGGGGATGCATACTGACTGCTACATGGATTTTTGCCTTTAGTTGACATTCTTTGACAAAGGAAAAGGCACAATGGAAGCAAAATGGTAAGACCCACATCAGGCAGTAGGTAACAACTCCACAGGAATCCAACTATACACTTCCTGCACAACTCAGCCTATTCTTCGTACCCTAGAAACCCACATGAGGGACTGCTGGCAGGAGTCCCTGAAATATTTCTACAGAAGATGAACCAAGAGAAGTTAAATACTGTTCAGAACCTGGATGAGTCCCTCACTGATTTTCACTGAGGTATTTTCTAAATTTAAATATATAAATCCATGTGAGAATTATAACAGACTATTGAGCATCTCCATTTTATGGTATTTGTTTCCAGAAATTCAACAAAATTGGGAGAAAAAGTAAGTTGATAGCAAGGAAAGATAGTTTCTCAGATTTTAGTGGCAGTAACCCAGTTCTAGAAAAAATGCATAGAAATATAAGATATAAGCTGAAGACTGCAATTAGCTGCCCACGTACAATTATTCACAAAAGATATTGTGAATAAGTCATATTAATTCGCAAATCCCTTTATTTGGGGCCACCAACAAAGAAAGAATGAAAGCTATAATGTAAAGTCAGGAAGTCCTTATTGGAAAGTCAAGATGTTGGAAAAAGGAAGAGACTGAGGATGATGTAAGGGATACAGGTTCACCGAATCTTTACCACCTTCTCAACAAGATCCTCCCCACCCCAGGAATAATTCAGACAGGAAATAATTGGCAAATTGTGCAAAACTAATAGGCAAATTGAAGTAAATGTGCAAAAATGAAGGAACCACAAAACTGAGAATGGGATAAATGTATAGGTCTGTTTATTTTCCCGAACTTAATCTTTTCCGTGTTTGTGTGTGTGTGTGTGTGTGTGTGTGTGTATGCTGAAGCCATGAATTCTGCAACTTCTATTGATCTTTCTTGTTTTCCCTAACCCAGAAAAACACCCAAGGTGTGGGTGTTTTTGGACAATCTTCTACCTTATTTTTCTCTTCTAAAGTTTCTGTGCAAGTAGGTCTTCCCATAGAAGATGTGTGCTTCAATGTGCTTCATAATCGGTCAGGAAGGAAACTGCTGTCTAGTTGTGTAAACTACAGGCTATGATATCCCATACCATGGGTGTAGTGTTTTTGGAGCATCTTACATGCTTTCTGAAACAAAAAGATAGGCTGTGGGACAGTGGCAGTCTCACCCAACGCTGAGTTATACCCAAATTACAGAAAATAGATCTATCTTAATGGGCCCCCAGAACAAATTATAGTAGTTTATTAAAAGGGATTGATTCCATTGTTGCAAATTAACAATAAAGAAAAAAACATGGCCACATATAGGACATGTTATCTATTTCTAGATCAAGTGTATGTAACAAGCAATCAGAAAACTGCATAAACAGGGTGTAATTTAAAAAGGGCATTTAGGGAAGCCTGGGTGGCTCAGCAGTTTGGCGCTGCCTTCAGCCCAGGGCGTGATCCCGGAGACCCAGGATTGAGTCCCATGTCAGGCTCCCTGCATGGGGCCTGCTTCTCCCTCTGTCTGTGTCTCTGCCTCTCTCTCTCTCTCTCTCTCAAGAATAAATAAATAAAATCTTTAAAAATAAATAAATAAATAAATAAATAAATAAATAAATAAATAATAAAAAGGGCATTTACCTTATATTTTTCCCGTATTATCTGTCAGAAAGGAAAGAAATGGCAACGAAGTAAATTTGTTTATAGATTTGTATATAATCTAAGAGAGACAATTCCTCTAACAACTATGGTACTCAATCTTGCCATCCTCTTACCCACTGTGGCCGAGTCAGTTAAATATTTTTCTCTAATAGACATGTTCAGTTTTTTTTACCTTTACCTAAGGAGTCAAGGTTCTTGCTTAAGTCTACCTATAGAAGCTTTAGATTTTTGTGTCAATTGATTCCCCAGGGATTCAAAGATTCATGTACTGTATTCTCTAGGCGTTTATAAGAAAGCTTAAAGAATTTTCTCCACCTCAAGTGTCTGTACTAATTCAGTACTGATTAATTTTTGTTAGCTGCTAATACCTTACATGCTAGTAAAACAGATGCTGTAGCTTTAAATTTCTTAGTCTCCCATGATGAAAGCCTTCTTGGATAAGTTGCAATATCATCAAACTGAAGCCAAATATTTGATATATGTATTATCGACCAACAGATGGAAGATAGTTGCATCCTGAATTCAAGCTAATACACCAACTAAACAATGTACCACACATACACACATAAAATAAACCTCCAACAGTTTTGAGGATTATAGGTTCCTACCTTTTATGAAAAGGCTAAGTCTCTCCTGAGATGTTATATGAGGTTTCAAAATCATAGACAAAATAAGCTGAAGAAGGCTTTTAGTCTTAAAATAATTGTTTCTTTATATGTATCAGTTTTTAACTTTAATAAAACCTTCTACATTTTCTGTCATGAGATTAAGGGTACTTCTAATAGTGTACTTACTCAAAAATTAGGCCCTGGTTATAGGCATATTGCTTACTCTTCTGTGTTGTTGGATTTTGTTGCTCTGAGAGTGCAAGAGTGTTATCAGTGCATAGTAGCAACCACTTTCCTAATTGGAAAGCTCAGACTTTGACTTTAGGACACTTAACTTACTAACAGATATCTCACACTATTATTATTTTACAAGTTCTTAAGACTCATTCATTTCTTAGTGTGCTGCCTGATTAGCTATAAACAGATATTACTGTCTAATCCTAGTGCTATACTTTGCAAGTAAAACCTTTTAAACCCTCCTATTTTGCAAGGTCCTGATAAAATAGGTTGAATATGACTGTCTCACAGTCATTGAGGTAGATACTAAACCTTGCTATGATTTGCCTGTTATTCTTAATGCCAATTATGATTTAATTTTGTTCACTAGTATGTCCTGTGTTAGAGACCCACAAAGGAATATAAAAGCATCTTATGAAGTAGTCAAACTTCATGAAATTTTAGGGGCTTCTGTTTTCCCAACATAAAATCATTCATGTTTGGCTGTTAAACCAGCTGTTATATTAACCATCAATCAGTCTTTAAAAAAAATTCCTACCTTATTGATGTGTAATTGGTACACAGACATACCTCATTTTACTGTGCTTTGTGGGTGTTTTTGTGCTTTGCAAATATTGTATTTATTTCAAATTGAAGGTTTGTGGCAATCCTGCATCAAACAAGTCTATTGGTGCCATTTTTCTGACAGTAATTACTTTGTGTTTCTGTACCACATTTTGATAATTCCTATAATGTTTCAAACCTTTTCATTATTCTGTATTTGTTATGGTGATCTGTGATCAGTGATTGCAACTGAAAGCTCAGATGATGGTAGCATTTTTTAGCAATAAAGTATTTTTCAATTAAAGTATATACACTTTTTTAGACAAAATGCTATTACACACTGAATAGACTACAATCTTGTATAAAATAGTTTTTATATGCACTGTGAAATGAAAAAAAATATTTGTTTCACTTTATTGCAATATTAGTTTTATTGTAGCCATTTGCAACCAATCCACAATATTTCTGAGGTATTCATTTACCAAAACAAAAACAAAAACAACCCAAAAACTTCTATATAATTGATGTATACATGCAAAAAAAATAATTGATGTATACAATTTGATGACTCTGAACATATACATTCATGTTACTATCACCACAGTACAGGCAGTAAACATATTCATTGCCTCCAAAAGTATTGTTTTGCATATATATTTGTTTTCTGTTTTTTTTTTCATTTGTGGTAAGACTTAACATGAAATCCACCTCCTAACACATTTGTAAATACACATTACCTTATTATTAACCACAGGCACCATGTTGTATGTCAGGCCTCCAGAACTTACTCATCTGGTGTAACAGAAACTTTACACCCATCAAACAACTACTCAGATCTCTCTCCTCCAAGTCCCTGGCAAATTATCATTCTATTGTATGTTTCTATACCATTGGCTATTTTATACACCACATATGAGAGGAGTAACACAGAATTTGTTTTTCTGTGACCGACTTATTACACTTAGCATAATGTCCTCCAGGTTTGTACATTTTGTCACAAATGATAGTATTTCTTTTTTTTAAGGCTGAGTAATATTCTATCGTATGTATATTTGTAATCCATTGATAAATTGATGGATATTTTGGTTGTTTTTATATCTTGGCTATTATGAATAATTATTCAATTCAAATGGTAGTGAAGATACATCTCTTAGATCCTGATCTAAATATACACCCAGAATGAGAAGTCATCAGAGAGGGAGAAAAACCATGAGAGACTCTTAACTATAGAAAACAAACTGAGGATTGCTGCAGGAGAGGTGGATAGAGGGATGGGATAATTGGGTGATGGGCATTAAGGAGGGCATGTGCTATGTGATATAACACCAGGAGCACTGGGTGTTATATAGTAACTGATAAATCACTAATCTACTACATCTGAAAAAATAAATAAATATACAATCAGAAGTGAGATATATAATATATATTATATATATAATATAAAATATATCTGAATATATATGAAACATATAGATGAATATATATGAAACTTTATGGTATTACCTATAATGGCTATAATAATTTACATTCCAACCAACAAAGCACCAGGCTCCTCTTTTCTTCATTTCTTTGTCACCACCTGTTGTAATTTGTGTTTCTGAAAATAGTCATTCTAATACATGTAAGAGGATATCGCAATGTAATTTCGATTTGCATTTCTCTGATGATTAATGATGTTGAGCATCTTTTAATTTATCTGTTGACCATTTGTATGTTTTCTTTGGAGAAATGTATATTCTGGTTATCTGTATTGATTTATCTGTGTAATCTCTATCATCTATCTATCCATCTTATCTATCATCTATCATTTATTGTTATTGAAGAAGTTTTTAAAATATATTTTGGATATTATCACCTTATCAGATACATAGTTTGCAAGCATATTTTTCCCTTTTCATTTTATGGATTACTTTTTTCTCCTCAGAAGCTTTTGATTTGATGTCCCATTTGTTTCTTTTCATTTTTCTTACTTGTGTTTTTCATGTTATTTGCAAAACTAAATAAATAAGTGATAAATCCCTGCCCAATCCAATGTCAAGGAGCTTTTCCCTCTGTTTTGTCCAGGAGTTTTACAGTTTCTAGTCTTACATTTAAGTATTTTTTAATTTAAATTCAATTAGCCAACATAAAGTGCGTACTTAGTTGTAGTGTTCAATGATTTACCAGTTGCATATAGTCTTTAATCCATTAAGCATTGATTATGTGTATAACATATGGGTTCCATTTTATTCCTTTTTATATAGGTACCTAGTTTCCCAGCATCATTTATTGAATGAATATAGTCATATTTTCCCTATTTATATTCATGGTGCCCTTGTTGAAGAGCACATTAGTTGACTCTATGTTTATGGATTTATTTCTGGGCACTCTATTCTGTCCCACTGGTTTCTGTATCTGCTTTTAAATGAATAGAGAACTGTTTTAATTACTATAGTTTGTAATGTAGTTTGAGGTCAGGAAGTGTGATGCCTATAGCTTTGTTATTCTTCTTCAAGATTTCTTTGGCTTTCTGAGGTCTTTTTCTTTTCCTTATAAATTTTAGGATTGTTTCTGTGAAAATTGTAATTTGGATTTTGATAGAAATTACATTAAGTTTGAAGATCCTTTTTGGTCATAAGGACACTTTAGCGATATTTGTTCTTCCAGTCCATGAACATAAAATATATTTTCATAGAAGTATTTTTCTTTTATTTTGTTCTTCAATTTCTTTCATCAATTTTTAAACTTTTTAAATGATTTTCCCTTTTAATATCAAAACAGAGTTGTAGTCAGTTACATTGTTTTTAAGTTTTTATTTAAATTCTAGTTAGCTAACATAACATAATATTGGTTTCAGGGGGAGAATTTAGAGAGTCATCACAAGTGCCTTTACAATGCTCATCACAAGTGCCCTCTTTAATACCCATCACACATTTAGCCCATGCCCCACCCAACTGCCCTCCAGCAAACCTCAATTTGTTCTCTATAGTAAAACGTATCTCATGATTTGTCTCCCTTTCATTTTCCCTTTTCCCCTATGTTCATCTGTTTTTTTTCCCTTAAACTCCACATATGATTGAATTAATATGGCATTTGCCTTTCTTTTATTGACTTATTTTGCTTAGCATAATACATTCTAGCTCTATCCACATCATTGCAAATGGCAAGATTTCATTCTTTTTGATGGTTGATATAGATATATGTATGTATGTATCTTTGTATGTATGTATCTATCATCATCATCATCATCATCATCATCATCTATCTCACAACTTCTTTATCTATTCATCAGTCAGTGAAGGTTTGGGTTCTTTCTATAATTTGGCTATTTCTGATAGTGTTGCTATAAACAATGGGGTGCATATGCCCCTTTGAATCAGTATTTTTGTATCCTATGGGTAAATACCCGGTACTGCAATTTCTGAGTGATAGAGCAGTTCTATTTTGAGCATTTTGAGGAGCCTCCATACTGTTTTCCAGAGTTGCTGCACCAGAATATATTCACAACAGTGTAAGAGGGTTCCCCTTTCTCCACACCTTTGTGAACATCTGTTGTTTCTTGTGTTGTTAATTTTAGACTTTCTGACAGGTGTGATATAGCATCTCATTGTGGTTTTGATTTGTATTTCCCTGATGATGAGTGAGTGATGAACAACTTTTCATGTGTCTGCTAGTCATCTCTATGTCTTCTTTGGAAAAAAATGTCTTTTCATGTCTTCTGCCCATTTTGAATTGGATTTTTTTAAGGTATTGATTTTTTTAAGGTATTGATTTTTGTATATACTTTATATATATTGGATACTAGCCGTGTATCAGATATGTCATTTGCAAGTATCCTCTTCCTATTTCCCTAGGTTGCCTTTTAGTTTTGTTAATTGTTTCCTTTGTTGTGGAGAAGCTTTTATTTTGATGTAATCATAATGGTTTATTTTTGCTTTTGCTTCCCTTACTTTATGACATATATCTAGAATGAAGTTTCTATGCTCTGTCAAAGAGGTTACTGTCTACATTGTCTTATAGGATTTTTATAATTTCATGTCTCACATTTATGTCTTTCATCCATTTTGAATTTATTTTATGTGTATAGTATAAGAAAGTGGTCAAGATTAATCATTTGCATATTGCTGTCCACTTTTCCCAACACCATTTGTTGAAGAGACTTTTTTCCATTGAATATTCTTTCCTGCTTTGTCAAAAACTAATTGACCATATAATTGTGGGTTTATTTCTGGATTTTCTATTCTATTCTGTTCTGTTGATCTATGTGTCTGTTTTTGTGTCAGTACCATACTGTTTTGATCACAACAGCTTTGTAATATATCATGAAATCTGGAATTGTGATGCCTCTTGTTTTGCTTTTCTTTCTTTCTTTTTTTTTTTGGTTTTTGTTTGCTTGTTGTTGTATATTTTTTATTGAAGTTAGATTTGCCAACATACAACACCCAGTGCTCATCCTGTCAAGTGACCCCCTCAGTGCCCATCACCAAGTCACCCCATCCCTCTGCCCACCTACCCTTCCACTACCCCTTGTTCATTTCCCAGAGTTAGGGGTCTCTCATGTATTGTCACCCTCTCTGATATTTCCCACTCATTTTCTCTCCTTTCCCCTACAATCCCTTTCACTATTTTTTATATTCCCCATATGAATGAAACCATATAATGTTTGTCCTTCTCTGATTGACTTACTTCATTCAGTATAATACCCTCCAGTTCCATCCATGTCAAAGCAAATGATGGGTATTCATCGTTTCTAATGGCTGAGTAATATTCCATTGTATACATAGACCACATCTTCTTATACTACCTCACATCAGTGAGAATGGTGAAAATTAACAAGACAGGAAGCGAAAAATGTTGGAAAGAATGTGGAGAAAGGGGAAGCTTCTTGCACTGTTGGTCAGAATATGAACTGGTACAGCCACTGGTTTTGCTTTTCTTTTAGTTTACAAAATTGCGTGACTGTCTGGAGTCTTCTTTGGTTTCATGCCAATTTTAAGATTGTTCTAGTTCTGTGAAAAATGTTGCTGGTAATTTGTAAGAATTGCATAAAATCGTAGATTGCTTTGGGTAATACATACATTTTAACAATATTTGTTCTTCTAATACATGAGCATGGAATGTATTTCCATTTCTTTCTGGCCTCTTTATTTTCTTTCATCAGTGTTTTGTAGTTTACAGACTACTGAGCTTTTACCTCTTTGGTTAGATTTATTCGTGGTATCTTTTTATTTTGGGTGAAGGTATGAATGTTATAGCTTTCTTATCTTCTCTTTCTGGTGCTTCTTTTATTATATACATAGAAATGCAACAGATTTCTGCACATTAATTTTGTATCTTGTGACTTTACTGAATTTATATAAGTTCTAGCAGTTTTTTGGTGGCCTTTCAGGTTTTTTATATAGAATACCATATCATCAGCAAATACTGAAAGTTTTACTTCTTCCTTACTGATTTTATTTCTTTTTGTTGTTTGATTATTGTTGCTTCCAGCAATATGATAAATAAAATGGTGAGAATTAACATCCTTGTCTGGTTCCTCACCTTAGGGGGAAAGCTCTCAGTTTTTTCCCATTAAGAATGATATTGTCTGTGGGTTTTTCATTGAGGGCCTTTATTATTTTGAGGTATGTTCTCTCTAAATCTACTTTGTTGAGGGTTTTAGTTTGAATGGATGTTTATCAAATGCATTCTATGCATTTATTGAAAGTATCACTTGGTTCTTATCCTTTCTTTTATTAATGTGGTGTATCACATTGATTGTTTTGTGAATACTGAACCACACTTACAACCAAAGAATAAATCTCACTCTATTGTGGTGAATGATTTTTTAAATATATTATTGGACTTGGTTTGCTCATATTTTATTGAGAATTTTTGCTGCATGTTCAACGGGGATATTGGCTTGTAGTTCTCCTTTTCAGTAATATCTTTATCTGGTTTTGGCATCAAGGTAATGCTGGCTTCAGAATATGAATTTGGAAGTTTTCATTCCTTTTCTATTTTTTGAAATAGTTTGAGAATAGGTATTACCTATTTTTAAATGTTTGGTAGGTTCATTTCTGGGGTTTCTACTCTGTTCTATTTATCTCTGTGTTTATTTTTGTGCCAGTACTATACTGGCTTGATCGCCACAGCTTTGTAATATAGCTTGAAGATCAAAATAGAAATGTACCCAGCTGCACTCTTGTTTTTTAAAGGTAGTTTTGGCTATTTGTGGTCTTTTGTACTTCCATACAAACTTTAGGATCATTTGTTCTAGTTCTGTTAAAAAATGCTGTCAGTATGTTTGTAGGGATTACATTAACTGTGTAGATTGCTTTGTGCAATATAGAAATTTTAACAATATTTGTTCTTTGAATCCATGAGCATGGAATATTTTTACATCTCTTTGTCTCATCTTCAGTTTCTTTCACAAGCATTCTGTAGTTTTCAGAGTACAGATATTTTACCTTTTTGGCAAAGGTTTATTCCTATGTATCTTATGTATTTTAATGCAATTCTAAATGGGGTCCATCCTTTGATTTCACTTTCTGCTGTTTCATTATTTGTGTATAGAAATGTAAGAGATTTCTGTATGTTGATTTAATATCCTGTGACTTTACTGAATTTGTGCATCATTACTACATGGTCAGTTAATCTTTGACAAATCAGGAAAGCCTACCTAATGGAGAAAATACAGTCTCTTCAACAAATGGTGTTGGGAAAACTGGACAAAAATGTGCAAATAATGAATCTGAACCACTTTCATGTACCACACATAAAAATAAATAAAAATGAATTAAAGACCTACATGTGATACAGGAAACCCTTAAAATCCTAGAGGAGAATTCAGGAAATAATCTCTTTGACAGAGGCCATACCTGTAGCACTGCCTTCAAGATATGTCTCCCGAGGCAAAGGAAACAAAAGCGCAAATCAGCTATTGGAACGGCGTGAAAATGAAAAGCTTCTGAACAGTAAAGGAAACAATAACAAAACTAAAAGGCAACCTATAGAATAGGAGACGATATTTGCAAATGGCATATCTGATACAGGGTTAGTATCCAAAATATATGAAGAACTTATCAAATTCAACACCTAAAAACCAAATAATCCAACTAAAAATGGGCAGAAGACATGAACAGACATTTCTCCAAAGAAGACATACAGATGACTGACAGGCAAATGAAAAGATGCTTAACATCACTCATAATCAGGGAAATACAAATCACAATCACAAGAAAATATCACCTCACAACAGTCAGAGTAGTTAAAATTAACAATACAAGATTCAACAAATATTGGCGAAGATGTGGATAAAGGGAATCCTCTTATACTGTTAGTAGGAATTCAAACTGGTGCAACCACTGTGGAAAACAATATGGAGGTTCCTCAAAAATTTAAAAATAAAACTATTCTACAACCTAGCAGTTGCACTATACAAAAGACACAAAAATATTGATTTGAAGGGATCAATGCACCCTGTTTATAGCAGCATTATCTACAAAAACCAAATAATGGAAGAAGTTCAAGTGTTCATCGAAAGATGAATGGATAAAGAAGATGTGGTATATATATACAATGGAATATTACTCAGCCACTAGAAACAACAAATACCCACCATTTGCTTTGATGTGGATAGACCTGGAGGGTATTATGCTGAGTGAAATAAATCAATCGGAAAAGGACAAACATATATGGTCTCATTCATTTGGGGAATATAAAAATTAGTGAAAGGGAATAAAGGGAAAGGAGAGAAAATGAGTGAAAGTATCAGTGAGGGTGACAAAACATGAGAGACACCTAACTCTGGGAAATGAACAAGGGATAGAGGAAGGAGAGGTGAGCGGGGGTTTGGGGTGACTGGGTGATGGGCACTGAGAGGGGCACTTGGCGGGATGAGCACTGGGTGTTATGCTATATGTTGGCAAATTGAACTCCAATTTTAAAAAAGATGAATGGACAAAGAACATGTGTTATATATAAACAAAGGACTACAACTCAGCCATAAAAAGGAATGAAATCTTGCCATTTGGAGCAATGTGGATAGATCTATGGAGTATTATGCTAAATGAAATGTCAGAAAGTGACAAATACATATGATTTCACTCATATGTGGTAGTTAAGAAACAAAATGAATGATCATAAAGTCGGGCACTGAGGGGGGCACTTGATGGGATGAGCACTGGGTGTTATTCTATATGTTGGCAAATTGAACACCAATAAAAAATAAATTTAAAAAAAAGGAGAGAGGAAAACCAAGAAACTGACTCTTAACTATGGATAATAAACTGATAGTTACCAAAGGGGAGGAGAGTAGAGGGATGTATTCAATAGGTGATAAGGACAAAGGAGTGTGTTTCTTTTTTTTTAAGATTTTTCATTTATTTATTCATGAGAGACACACAGAGAGAGAGAGGACAGACACAGGCACAGGAAGAAGCAGGCTCCATGTAGGGAGCCTGATATGGGACTCCATCCCGGTTCTCCAGGATCACACCCTGGGCGGAAGGCGGCGCTAAACCGCTGAGGCACACGGGCTGCCCAAGGAGTGTGCTTCTAGGTGTTTTATGTAATTGTTGAGTCACTAAACTTTACAGCTGATATTAAGATTACTCTGCCTACAAACTAACTGGAATTGAGGGGAAAAAAAGCTTTAAAAAATGTTTAGTAGAATTTGCCTGTCAAGCCATCTGGTCCTAGACTTTTGTTTCTTGGGAATTTTTTTATTACTGATTCAATATCTTTTGCTGGTTATCAGTCAGTTCAAGTTTTCTATTTCTTCCTGTTTCAAAAACGGTAATTTATATGTTTCTAGGAATTTCTCCACTTCTTCCAGGTTGTCCAATTTGTTTGGATATAGTTTTTCATAATATTATCTTATTTTTTTTTGTTTCTGTGACATTTATTTTTATTTCTACTGTCTTATCCATGATTTTACTTATTTGGCTCCTTTCTCTTTTCTCTTTGATACAGTCTGCCTAGAGATTTATCAATATTACTAATTTTTAAAAAGAACCAGCTCCTAGTTATATTGATTTTTCATTTTGACTTTTAAATTTTTTAAATTTTTTAAAATTTCATTAATTAATTAATTTATTATTTATTTATTTATTTATTTCAATAAATTTATTTTTTATTGGTGTTCAATTTGTCAACATATAGAATAACACCCAGTATGGAACTGGAGGGTATTATGCTGAGTGAAGTAAGTCAGTCGGAGAAGGACAAACATTATATGTTCTCATTCATTTGGGGAATATAAATAATAGTGAAAGGGAAAATAAGGGAAGGGAGAAGAAATGTGTGGGAAATATCAGAAAGGGAGACAGAACGTAAAGACTGCTAACTCTGGGAAACGAACTAGGGGTGGTAGAAGGGGAGGAGGGCGGGGGGTGGGAGTGAATGGGTGACGGGCACTGGGTGTTATTCTGTATGTTAGTAAATTGAACACCAATAAAAAAAAATAATTAAAAAAAAAAAAAAAAAAAAAGAATAACACCCAGTGCTCATCCCATCAAGTGCCCACCTCAGTGCCCGTCACCCAGTCACCCCCACCCCCAGCCCACCTCCCCTTACACCACCCCTACTTCATTTCCCAGAGTTAGGATTCTTTCATGTTCTGTCTCCTTTTCTGATATTTCCCACTTATTTTTTCTCCTTTCCCCTTTATTCCCTTTCACTATTTTTCATATTCCCCAAATGAATGAGACCATATAATGTTTGTCCTTCTCCGATTGACTTATTTCACTCAGCATAATACCCTCTAGTTCCATCCATGTCGAAGCAAATGGTGGGTTAATTAACATATAATGTACTATCAGTTTTAGAAGTAGAGTTCAGTGATTCATTAGTTGCATATAACACCCAGTGCTCATCACATCACACACCCTCCTTAATGCCCATCACTGAGTTACCCCTTCTCCCCACCCACTGGCCGGCCCTTCAGCAACCCACAGTTCATTTCCTATAGATAGAAATCTCTTATGGTTTTCTCTCTCTTTGATTTTGTTTTACATTATTTTACCCTTGCTTCCCCTATGATCCTGTTTTGTTTCATAAATTCCACATATAAGTGCAATTGTATGATAGTTATTTCTCTCTGATGGACTTATTTTACTTAGCATAATACCCTCTAGTTCCATCCACATCATTGCAAATGGTAAGATTTCATTTTTTAATGGCTGAGTAGTATTCCATTTTCTTTATCCATTCACCTGTCAATGGACATCTGGGTTCTTCCATAGTTTGGCTATTGTGGACATTGCTGCTATTAACACTGGGGTGCAGGTGTCCCTTCAGATCACTGTTTGTATCCTTTGGTTAAATACCTAGTAGTGCAAATTCTGAGTTGTAGGGTAGTTTAATTTTTTACTTTTTGAGGAACCTGCATGCCTTTTTCCAGAGTGGCTATACAAGCTTGCATTCCCACCAGTGGTATAAGAGGGTTCCCCTTTCTCTTCATCCTTGCAAACATATGTTATTTCCTGAATTGTTAATTTTAGCCATTCTGACTGCTGTGAGGCTGTATCTTGTCTGTGATTTTGATTTGTATTTCCTTTATGCCAAGTGGTGTTGAACATTTTTTTCATCTGTCTGTTGGCCATTTGCATGTCTTCTTTGGAAAAATATCTGTTCTTGTCTTTACTTATTTCTTGACTGGATTATTTGCTTTTTGGGTGTTGACTTTGATAAATTCTTTATAGATCTTGGATACTAACCCTTTATCTGATAAGACATTTGCAAATATCTTCTCCTGTTCTATAGATTTCCTTTTGGTTTTGTTTACTGTTTCCTTTGTTGGGCAAAAGCTTTTTATCTTGATGAATTCCCAGTAGTCTATTTTTGCTTTTGTTTCCCTTGCCGTTGGAGACATGTCTAGCAAGAAGTTGCTGTGGCTGAGGTCAAAGTGGTTCCTGCCTAGATTCTCCTCTAGAATTTTGATGGATTCTTGTCTCACACTTAGGTCTTTCATCCATTTTGAGTTTATTTTTGTGTATTATGTAAGAGAATGGTGCAGTTCCATTCTCCTCTAGATGGCTGTCCAATTTTTCCAACAGCATTTGTTGAAAAGATGGTCTTTTTTCCATTGAATATTCTTCACCGCTTTGTCTAAGATTAGTTGACCATAGAGTGAGGGTTCTCTATTCTATGCTACCTCATCTATGTGTCTGCTTCTGTGCCAGTACCATACTGTCTTGATGATCACAGCTTTCTTGTGATGCCTCCAGCTTTGGTTTTCTTTTTCAATATTGCTTTGGCTATTCAGGGTCTTTCTGTTGTTCCATACAAATTAAGGATTTTTTGTTCCATCTCTGTGGAAAATGTTGACGGTATTTTGATAGGGATTTATTGAATATGTAGATTTCTCTGTGTAACATAGACATTTTAACAATATTTGTTCTTCCAATCTATGAGCAGGGAATATTTTTCCTTTTCCTTGTGTCTTCTTCAATTTCTTCCATACATGTTCTGTAGTTTTCAGAGTACAGATCTTTTACTTCTTTGGTTAGATTTCTTTCTTGGTATATTATGGCGCATCAAAAGATGCAATTGTAATTGGGATCATTTCCTTAATTTCTCTTCTTCAATCTCATTGTTAGTGTATAGAAATGCAACTGATTTCTGTGCATTGATTTTATATTGTGCCACGTCACTGAATTTCTGGTTGACAGCTCACAATTTTGGGGTGAAGTCTTTTGGGTTTTCTACTTAGAGTATCATTTCACCTGCAATGAGTGAAAAGTTTGACTTCTTTGCCAATTTGAATACTTTTATTTCTTTTTGTTGTCTGAGGGTATGACTTCTAGTACTATATTGAATTACAGTGGTGAGAGTGGGCATCACTGTCATCTTCCTGACCTTGATGATAAGCTCTCAATTTTTCCCCATTAAGTATTATATTTGTGGTGGGCTATTCATATATGGCTTGTATGATATTAGGTATGTTCCCTCTATCCCTACACTTTGAAGAATTTTAATCAAGAAAGGATGCTGTATTTGTCTAATGCTTTTGTGCATCTATTGAGAAGATCACATGGTTCTTGTCCTTTCTTTTGTTAATGTGATGTATCATGCTGATTGATTTGTGAATATAACCCACACTTGCAGCTCAGGAAAAAAATCCCACTTGGTTGTGGTGAATAATCCTTTCAGTATGCCATTGGATCCTATTAGCTTGTATCTTGGTGAGAATTTTGGCATCCAGGTTCATCAAGGTTATTTGTGTAATTTTCCTTTTTGGTGAGGTCTTTGGTTTTGAAAATGAGGTAATACTTGCCTGATTGAGTGAGTTTGGAAGTTTTCCTTCCATTACAATTTGTAAAGATTTTATTTATTTATTCGTGAGAGACACAGAAAGAGAGGCAGGGACATAAGCAGAGGGAGAAGCAGGCTCTCCATCAGCCATCACCTGAGCCTGATGTGGGACTTGACCCAGGACTCTGGGATCAGGTCCAAGCCAAAGGCAGATGCTCAACCCCTGAGCCACCTAGGTGGCCGCCTTCCATTACCATTTTTTTGAAACAGCTTCAGAAGTATAGGTATTAATTCTTCTTTAAATTTTTGGTAGAATTCCCCTGAGAATCCATCTTGTTCTGGAACCTTGTTTCCTGGGAATTCTTGATTACTGCTTCCATTTCTTCGCTTGTTATGGCTCTTTTCAGGTTTTCAGTTTTAGTAGATTATATGCTCCTAGGAATACATTTCTTCCAGATTAAGTCATTTGTTGGCATATAACTACTCATAATATGTTCTTATTATTGTTCATATTTCTTCAGTTTTGGTAGTGATCTCTCCTCTTTCATTTCTGATTTTATTTAGTTGGGTTCTTTCTTTTTTCTTTATGAGAAGTCTGGCGAGGGGTTTATTAATTTAAGCTAATTCTTTCGAAGGACTAGCTCCTAATTTTGTTGACCTGTTTTACTCTTCTTTTGGTTTCTATTTCACTGTTTTATGCTCTAACCTTTATTATTTCTCTTTTCTTGCTGGATTTAAGCTTTATTTGCTTTATTTGTTGTTCTTTCTCCACTTACTTTAGGTTGTGTATTTGAGACTTTTCTTGTTTCTTGAGAAAGCCTTGTATTGCTGTATACTTCCCTTTCAGGACTGACTTTCTTTCCTCCCAAAGGTTCTGAGCAGTTGTATTTTCATTCTCATTTGCTCCTATGAAATTTTTAAACTTCCTTTTTGATCCATTCATTTTTAAAAAATATTTATTTATTCATGAGAGACACACACAGAGAGGCAGAGACATGGGCAGAGGCAGAAGCAGGCTCCCAGCAAGTAGCTTGCTGTAGGACTCAATCCCAGGACCCCAGAATCATCACCTGAGCCAAAAGCAGATGCTTAACCACTGAACCACCCAGGTGCCCCGATCCATTTGTTTTTGTATTGGAGTTCAATTTGCCAACTTATAGCATAACACCCAGTGCTCATCCCGCCAAGTGCCCCCCTCAAGTGCCTGTCACCCAGTCACCCCAACCCCCTGCCCACCTCCTCTTCCACCACCCCTTGTTTGTTTCCCAGAGTTAGGTGTCTCTCATGTTTTGTCACCCTCACTGATATTTTCACTCATTTTTTCTCTTTTTTATTAGTAGGATTCTCTTTAACCTCAATGTATTTGTGTTCCAAATGTTCTCTTATCATTAAATTCAAGTTTTTTTTTATCATCTGAGGTTCCTTTACTTAAAATAAATATTTATTTCCATTACATAAGCAAAAAGCAGTAGTTCAGAGTCAGTGTGGTGTAAATTAATGAGTTTGAGAACTTTAAAAATCCTGGTTTCTTTTTGTTAAATTTAAATTCAGTTTGCCAACATATATAGTATAACACTCAGTGCTCATCTCATTAAATTCAAGTTTTAAAGCATTGTGTGTGAGAATATACAAGGAATAATCCCAATCTTTTGGTACTGGTTGAGACCTAATTTGTGACTCACAATTTGATCTATTCTGGAGAATGTTCCATGTGCACTTGAGAAGAATGTGTATTCTTCTGCTTTAAGATGAAGTCCATCTGGTCCAGTGTGTCATTCAAAGTCCTTGTTTTCTTATTGATTTTCTTCTTAGATGATTTGTCCATTGCTCTGAGTAAGGTGTGAAAGCTGCCTACTATTATTCTTTTATTATCAATATGATTCTTTAATTCTATTACTAATTGGTTTATATAATTAGCTGCTCCCAGTTAGGGGCACAAATATTTATAATTGTTAGACTTTCTTGTTGGACAGACCCTTTTATTATGCTATTGTGTCCCTCTTTATCTTTTATTAAAGTCTTTGGTTTAAAATCTAATTTTTCTAATATAAGGATTGCTACCCTAGCTTTCTTTTGTTATCCATTAGCACGATAAATGGTTCCATACTCTCTCACTTTCAATTTGGAAGTGTCTTTGAGTCTAAAATGAGTCTCTCATAGACAGTATATCAATGTGTATTGTTTTTTTTAATCCATTCTGATACCCTATATCTTTTGATTGGAGCTTTTAGGACTTTTCCATTCAGAGCAACTATTGAAAGATATTAATTTAGTGCCATTTTATTACCTGTAAAGCCACTGTTTCTGTATATTGTCTCTGTTCCTTTCTGGTCTTTGTTACTTTTGGGCTCACTCTCACTTCTTACAGGATCCTCCATAATATTTCTTGCAGAGCTGGTTTAGTGATCACATATTCTTTGGTTTCTGGTTATCCTGGAAACTCTTTTTCTCTCCTTCTACTCTGAATGACAGACTTGCTGGATAAAGTATTCTTGGCTGCATATTTTTTCTCATTTAGCACTTTGAATATATCATGGCTGTCCCTTCTGCCTCTGTGGTCTCTGTGAACAGGTCTGCTGTCAGCCTTATGTTCCTGCCCTTGTAGGTTAATGACCTTTGTCTCAAACTGCTTTCAGAATTTTTTGTCTCTGAAATTTTCAAGCCTCACTATTATATGTCAGTGTGTTGATCTATATTTATTGATTTTTGAGAGAGTTCTCTGTGCCTCCTAGACTTGAGTGCCTGTTTCACTCCTCAGATTAGGGAACTTCTTAGCTATAATTTGTTCAAATAATCCTTCTGTACCTCTCTCTCTTTCCTCTTCCTCTGGGAGCTCAACTATTCTAACATTGTATTGCTTTATAGTATCACCGATCTCTTTAATTCTTCTCTGGTGATCCAGTAGTGTTATAACTCTTTTTTCTCAGTTTCCTTATTTTACATCATTTTGTCTTCTATATCACTCACCCTTTCTTCAGCCCCATTTATCCTATTAGAGCCTCCAATATCATGGCAGCCTTTTTTATTTCAACCTGATTAGATTTTAGTTCTTTTATTTCTCTAGTAATGGATTCTCTAGAGTCTTCAATGCTTTTTTTCAAGCCCAGCTAGTAACTTTATAGTCATTGTTTTGAATTCTAGTATATATACTCAGTGTAAAAATGAAAAATAAAAAATATTTAAAACTAATGAGAAAGGAAAATAGCTGAAAAGCTTAAAAAATATAAAACTGAAGGACTAATGAATAACTCTACCACAGAGAGATACACTACACTAATCCGAAGAGAACAGAAGCTAACTAAATAGGAAAAAAAGGATAAAAATGGGAGTAAAGTAAGACAAGAAATTGAACAGAACAGAACAATAAACTGGATCCAGAGTGTGTTTTGGTCTGTTTGTTAGAAGAAACTAGACCCCAAAATAGGTAAGAAAAATTTATATATACAAAAAATAAAGTGAACTACGATAAAGAAACTGAAGGACTAAAGAATAACAAGAAAAACACATGAATGCCACATACTTCTTTCCCCAAGAGCAGGGGTTTTACAGTTCTGTATAATCAGTAAATTTGTATTAGCTGGAGGTGCCTGCTGGTCTTCTGGGGGAGGGGCTTGTTGGGCTGATTCTCAGATGTCTTTGCCTGGGAATTGCACTGCCCTTTCAAGGGGCTGAGCTCAGTTTAAGCAGCTCCAGAGCTGGTGAGGGAGGGATTAAAATGGTGGTGGGCAGATCTCTAGCCCAATAGCTGAAATATCAAGCTCCCCCACTCTTCAACAAACCCTCACAGAAAAGCAGTCAATCACTCTTGTCTTCCTGGTTTCTGTCAGAACTCTATTCACCCAGCTTGTGACTGGGCATTTTTATCTCAAGCGTGTGACCCCATTTCCAGGCTCTAAACTTTATGGACTCTTTTGGTGGGCACCTGTGTTGCTCCTCCCAGGGTGGGGAGTGAGATCTCACCACAGTTCTGCCTCTTGATGGGCTCCTGTTCAGAGAACAGTCACCCAACTGTGTAGCGGTTTGTGGCTTATGGCAACACTGGGTAGAAAGCTGGTGCCTGGTCTTACTGCTTGCAATCAGCTTTCCCGCTCCAATGCCTGGGAACTCTGCCACACTGCCACCCTTGTCCTTTTGGGACCCTGGGGATCCTGAGACCACATTGTCCTCCACTGAGATTCATCCCCACTTCACCTTCTGAGCACTTTTCAGGTAAACTTATAAAAGTTCCAATTTTGAGCTCCACTTCTTGTAACACTTCCAGTACCTAATTTACAGAGGGTCCCTTCCCCCTCTGTTTATCTTCTGATATCACCTTGGATTCACATCTCCACACCTCTTACCTTGCAAAAAGTGGTCACTTTTCTATTTGTAGAATTGTAGCAATTCTTTTCTCAGATCTATGGTTGATTTGGTAAATTGTCAGAATGATTTGATAATCATCTAGCTGATTTCCAAAAACCAGATGAAACAAGGATTCCTTACTCCTCTGCCACCCTGGAGGATCTCCATTGATTTTTTATATTGTTGGTTTTTTTGTTTTTTGTTTTTTTTTTTAGTTTCTATATCATTTATTTCTCCTCTAACCTTGATTATGTTCTTCCTTCTGCTGGATTAGCCTTCATTTGTTGTTCATTTGCTATCTCCTTTAGGTGCAAGATTAGGTAGTTTATTTGACATTTTTCTTACTTCTGAGGTAGGTCTGTACTGCTGTAAACTTCCCTCTTAAATCTACATTTGCTGCATCCCAGAGCCTTTGGACCATTGTGTTTCCATTTTAATTTGTTTCCATGGGGACTTTTAAATTTTTTTTATTTTATTTCTTGGTTTACTCATTCATTGTTTAGTACTATGTCATTTGACCTCCATGTATTTCTGGTCTTTTCAGATTTTTTTTATCTTCATAGCATTGTGGTCAGAAAAGATGCATAGTATGACTTTGATCTTCATGAGTTTTTTGAGACTGGGTTTGTGAGCTAATATGCAATCTATTCCTTGAAATGTTCAATGTGTACTTGAAAAGAATGTGTATTTTGCTGCTTTAGTATGAAATGTTCTGAATATATCTGTTAAACCCATCAGTTCCAGTGTGCCCCCCAAAGTCATCATTTCCTTGTTAATTTTCTGTTTAGATGATCTGCCCTTTGATGTAAGTAGGGTGTTAAAGTTCCTACTACTTTTGTATTATTATCTATTAGTTTCTTTATGTTTTTATTAACTGTTTTATGTATTTAGGTGCTCCTGGATTGCATTCATAAATTTTTACAATTGTCATATCTTCTTGTTGGGTTGTCTCCTTTATCACTGTATATCCTTCATTGTCTCTTTTTAGTATTTGTTTTATTTATTTTTTTAAAAAAGATTTTATTTATTTACTCACAAGAGACATAGAGGGAGAGGCAGAGGCATAAGCAGAGGGGGAAGCAGGCTCCCTGTAGGGAACCCAATGCGGGACTCAATCCCAGGACCCCAGGTTCACAATGTGAGCCAAAGGCAGGCACTCAACCACTGAGCCACCCAGGTGTCTCTAATTTTTGTTTTAAAGTCAATTTTCTCTGAAATAGGTATTACTACTCCAGCTTTCTACTAACTAACGTTTGCATAATAGATGTTTCTCCATTCTTTCATTTTCAATTTTGAGTTGTCTTTTGTTCTCAAATGAGTTTTGTAGGTAACTTATAGATGGTTTTTTTTTAATCCATTCTGTTATTTGATTTGGGTGTTTAGTCCGTCTCCATTCAAAGTAATTATTGATAGTATTTGTTTATTGTCATTTTATTTTTTGTTTTGTGGTTGTCTTTGTAGATTTTCTTTCATTCTTTCTTGTCTGTCTCATGGTTTCCTGATTTTACTTAGTGATATATTTGGATTTCTTTCTCTTTATTCCTTGCATGCTTATTAGTGTTTTTTTGTTATGTAGTTACTCTTAGGTTTGTATATAACGTATTCTGCATTAAAAAGTTTGTATTAAGTTGATTGTCATTTAAGTTTGAAACCATTCTTTCCACCTCTACTCCTTGCTTTAAGTATATGTTATTATATTTTATATCTTTATTTTAGTTCCTTGACTAAAGGAACTAAATAAATAAAAAGATTTATTTTTTATAGAAATATTCATTTTCACTGTTTTCATGTTTCCCACTCTTATACTGTCACTTTTGGTCTGTGTTTTCCATTCAGAGAGTCCCCTTTAGTATTTCTTGCAGGGCTGGTTTAGTGGTCACAAACTCCTTTAGTTTTTGTTTGTCTGAAAAACTCTCTTCTCTCCTTCTATTCTTGTGATAGCCTTGCCAGATATGGTATTCTTGGCTGCAGATTTTCCCATTTAGCACTTTGAATATATCATGCCATTCTCTTCTTGCTTGAAAAGTTTCTGATATAAATCTCCTGCTGTGGGTTTTCCCTTGTAAATTAATGACTTCTTACACTTGCTACTTTAAATTTTTTTCTTTATCACAATGTTTTGCAATTTTTAAAAAAGATTTTATTTATTTATTCATGAGAGACACAGACACAGAGAGAGACAGAGACACAGGCAGAGGGAGAAGCAGGCTCCATGAAGGGAGCCAGATGTGGGACTCGATTCCAGGTCTTCAGGATCATGTGCTGGGCTGAAGGTGGCACTAAACCGCTGATCCACTGGAGTTACCCAATATTTTGCAATCTTAATTATGTGTTGATGTGGGTCTACTTTTGTTGATTTTGATGCAACTTTGCAGTGCTTCCCAGATCTGGATATCTGTTTCTTTTCTCAGATTAGAGACATTTTCTGCTAGTATTTCTTCAAACACATTTTCTGCCCTTTTAATTTTTTTCTCTTTTCCTTTGGGACTCCTACAATACAAATGATATTACATTTGATGGAGTCATTAAGTTCCCCAAGTCTATTCTTATTTTGTGTAATTATTTCTTTTCTCTTTTGTTCAGCTGATTACTTTCCATTACTTTGTCTTCCAGGTTACTAATTCATTCCTCTACTTCTTCCATTGTTCTATTCATTACATCAAGTTTATTTCTCATTTTATTTACGGAGTCCTTTATCTCTGCTATGGTTTTCCTTATTTGTATTAAAGATCTCACTGATACATCCACTCTTTTTTCAAGTCCAGTGAGTATCTTTATTATAATTACTTTAAACTCTCTTTCAAACATGTTAATTATATCTGTTTCACTTAGATCTCTAGCTGTGGCCTTGCCCTGTTCCTTTATTTGGGATAAATTTCTCTATCCCTTCATTTTATCTGCCTCTCTGTGTCTGTTTCTTTGTGTTAAGAAAGTCAGCCATGTCTTCTGGTATTGAAAATAGTGACATTATGAATAAGAGGTCCTAGGGTGCCCTGCAGTGCAGTGTTTCCTGTTCACCAGAACCTGGCACTTCAGGAGAGTATCCTCTATGTATTGCTTGCATTCTGCTGTTGTCTGAGTCACTTTTCCTTTCAGTGAGATTGTCTTCATTGATTTTCTACCTGTTGTGGGCTATGCTTTCTCTCTGTGGTGTTAGTAGGTCCTAGTCAGGATAGGTCTGAGGGTATGTGCCCACCAGAGAACTTGGGAATGGCATAGCTAGTAGCAAAATCTGTGCTGGGATACTAGCTCTATGCTGGATCCTTGGAATAGTTTTGGTACCTTGGGGCTGAATGCCTGGGCTGCCAGGGCATAAGGGTGGGTATGAGACAGTGCCTGGGCCTTGTATAGTGGCTGGGAACATACACTGTTGTGTATGTGCACCTGGTGGCTGGTCAGGGCACATGAATGGCTTTTACAAAATTTTCCCTGAGCTCTCAGGGCCAAGACCAACATGCTTGTAGTGAGCTAGTCCACAGAAGGACTCGTGGGTATGGTGCACTGGCATAATGTCAGGCAGCCAGTGTCTGTACAGCCCTACATCTGGCAAGTAGTTCTGTGTTTATGCTGGGGGCAGAAGAGTAAAATGGCACCTGTCAACTCCCACACTTTGAGAGAAGTCCCTCCAACGTGCTCCAAAAGTAGTATGAATAGATCATATAATGTGCAAACAGACATTATTTTGTTGTTGCCTCTCTATGCAAGCTGTTGTCACTTTAAGAATACTAACCCAGCTATCACTCACCTTCCCTGATGGCTCAGTCCTGAGTCAGCAGACTTTTAAGGCTCTAGGCTCCAAGTACCACTGGTTTTATACACTCATGGAATTTAGTCCCTTTGTTTTTTTTTTATAATAAATTTATTTTTTATTGGGGTTCAATTTACCAACATACAGAATAACACCCAGTGCTCATCCCGTCAAGTGCCCCCCTCAGTGCCCGTCACCCATTCACCCTCATCCCCCGCCCTCCTCCCCTTCCATCACCCCTAGTTCGTTTCCCAGAGTTAGGAGTCTTTATGTTCTGTCTCCCTTTGGTTTTTAAAGCCAAACATGGGAGCTAGTCTTCCCTGTGTGAGCTCCCTGGTACAAACACCCATTTTCTGCCCTCTGCACATGCACAACTCCCTCCTTGCTGTGGTCAAATTCTAGCTCTGGCTTTCTGAACTTCCTAAATTTTTAGCTGCAGTTTCTTTTCTATATTTAGTTGTGGTGTTCATTCTTCCAGTCTTTGGATTGGTTTCTGGTTTGTTGATTTATATGTGGAGGATATCTAATTGAAAATGTCGGATGGGGTGAACTCAAGGCCCTACTGCTCTGCCATCTTCCCAGGGGTTTCCCACTCTATGTCTTTTAACTCATTAGTTTAACTCATTCACATTGAAGGTAATTATTGGCAGGTAAGGATTTAGTATTGCCATTTTGTTAATTATTTTGTTTCATTTGTTCCTTTATTCATTTCTTACTGCTTTTCTTTGTGGTTGATGATATTTTGTAGTTATATGGTTTATTTACTCTTCAGCTTTTGTATATCTATTATAAGTTTTTCTTTGTGGTCACCATGAGGTTTACATTGAACTACATATAGTTATAATGGTCTAATTTAATCTGATAACAATTTAATTTCAATTGCATACAAAAGATCTATACTTTTATTACTAGGGTTAAAGTAATTTATATGCTATTGTGCATTATTGCAGTATTCTCTTCGTCTATATCTTAACTTTACTAGTGAGACTTGTACTTTCATATACTTTTTGTTTCTGTTTAGTGTTTATTTTTTCAACTTGAAGAATTCCATTAATCATTTCTTGTAAGGCAAATCTAGTGCTGACAAACTCCCTCATTGTTTTGTTTAATTGTGAAAGTATTTTTCTTTCACTGAAATGTTTTGTGGGATATACAGGCTACCAGTTATGAAATGAATAAGTCATGGGAATACAAGTATAGTATAAGGAATATAGTCAATTAAATTTTCATACCATTGTTTGAAGACACATAGTAACTACACTTATAGTAAGTATAGCATAACATAAAGAGACGTGGTATCATTATGTTGTATGCCTGAAACCAACATAACACTGTGTCTCTACTATAGTCAAATAAAAAAGGGAAAAATATGTTTATTCTTTTTAAAGGAATCTTGCAAATGCCACATGTTAAAATATAAAAATAAATTAAAATTATTTTAAAATATTAAAAAGTTTTTCCCGGTTTAATATTCTTGGTTAGCAAATGTTTTTCATTCTGTGTTTTAAATATATAATCCCTTTGTCATCTGACATGGAAGAATTCTATTGAGAAATCTATAGTCTTATGGGGGTTCCCTCGTATGTGCTAAATTGCTTATATTTTGCTTCTTTCAAAACTCTTTGTCAAAAAAAAACCTCTTTGTCTTTGAATTTGACAATTTAATTATAATGTATCTTGGTTAGACCTATTGGATTCAATCTATTTGGTGACTTTTGGGCTGCATTAATTTCATTTCCCTCCCCATCAACCACTATTTCTTTAAATAGAATTTCTTCCCCAGTTGGTCTCCCTTTTTCTGGTACTCCCATAATGCAAATATTGTTTTTTTTTTATGGCATTCTATATTTCTGTAGGCTTTCTATACTCATTTAAATTCTTTTACCTTTTTGTCCCACTAACCAGGTAATCTCAAGTGATTAGTCTTCAAATTCACTAATTCCTTCCTCTGAGCATGCTGTTGAATTTCTCTATTGAAATTTTTAGTACGGTCATTGTATTATTAATCTCTAAGATTTCTGTTTGATTTTTATGGTTTTAAATTATTTTAATTGAACTCATATTCATTTATTATTTTCTTGATTTCATTCAGTTGTCTATGTATGTTATTTTTTTTTAGTTTGCTGAGTTTATTTAAGTCAATTGTTTTATGTTCTTTATCAGGATGTTTGTAGTTCTGTTTATTCAGGATTGGTTACTGGCTTTATTTATTTCCTTTCATAGTGCTATATTTCCCTGATTCTTTCTGACTCTTGTGTCCTTGTATTGGTGTCTGTACATTTGAGAAAGTAGTAACCTTTTCCAGTCTTTATAGCTTGGCTTAGCAAGGAAAAGTCTTTTACCAATCACCCAAGCCTAGGATTCTGAGTAGACCAGCTTTAGCATCCACCGAACAGTAGGGCAAGCTACCAGTGCTTTGAAATTGGGTGGGGATGCTGTCTGGGCCCTGCAGTTGCAGGGGCCATTGGTTGGGCTTTGCATTTAGGTGGGGACCCTGATGGGTTGTCTAGTCAGATGGTGATTCTGGCTGGGCTCCTTCATTAGGTGGAGTGGAATTTGTAGGGCCAGTAGTTGGGTTCTAAGTTTCACTGGAACTTCCTGCATAGACAGGACTGCTGGTGGGGCTACACCTTTGGGTGTGTTTGTGACACAGCTCTTAGGCTGGCAGAAGTGATTGGGTTCTACAGTGGGGTCAGCCGGGGCTCCTTGTTTAGATGAGGATAGTTGGGGATAGTCCTTGTTGTAGCAATGATGCTGGAAAGAGCTTTGGTTTTCCAAACTGCTGTTGGGGGTACAGAGCTTCTGCTAATATCTGCAGCACCCATGAACCCATTTTCCTGTGAGCCCAGATCGTTTTTCCCTGTTTCTAATGGTCCTATGTAGTCTACTAATTCTAATCCCCCCTGTTCGATGTGAGAAGAGATAAGTGTAGGTATCTTAGTGTTCAAAAACACTGGAAAAGTTGGATGTATGTCTTAGTCTCTTTCCCCCCGTGGAGAAATCATGTGCCAAGGAGATCTTTCTCTGTGTAGTTCTGTGTCAGCTTTGAGGAAAGGTGAAAGTATGAAGTAAAACCTTCACTCTGACCATTTTAAATATTTTAAAATTAATTTTTGCACTCCTATAATGTGCTAAAACACTACCTTTGAGGTCTTGGATTCTCATAAAGGCATTTTTTTCTGTGAGTGAATTAGGACCAGAGACCTCTATTTTGCCATCTTGCAGATGTCACTGTATATTAGCCTTTAGTCTTAAAGTAAATATTTATATTGTTAATAAATATGGTTTGTGGTCTGTTTTGCAACCATCCAACTTTGAAGAATAGACGGCAACTAAAATATTATATGGGAGATTACTGATTTATTTGAATCATAGAAGATTCTCTAAAATATTTATATTATTTATTTTAAAACCTATACTTGAAAATAGGAATAAAATATTTTTTAAAAAAGAAATTTGTAGACCAAGCTTGAAAAAAGGTACTAAGTTTTGGAACATAAAATGAAATGCCTATTACTCATATCCAGGGACTCTAAATGACAACTCTAGAAATATCAAACTCTCTAAGAATTAGAAAATTAGAAATCAAGAGGACCTAAGAAGAATACCATAGGAAAATGGGAATTAAATGGGTGGCTTTTTCATAAAACCGACAAAGTCATTCATACAGAAGGAATAGGCTGAACATTTTGGAATCTTTTAACACTTGTATAGGATTAGATAATTCAGGAAACAGTGCTGTCAGGAAAATTCTTTACAGGGAACACATAGATAAGTCAAATTGAGGTCCAATATTACCTGGAGTATGATGGCAATTGGACATTATTGAGAATCCAACTTTAGAAGGTATTAAATATTCTTAGTAATGTTATATATAATGTCCATATGGCCATGCGTGTGTCTGTAGGCTAAAGCTGATAGTCAAATTGTGAACAGTACCTTACTAAATTATATCACCTAAACTTGGAATTCTTAAACATGTAGAATTTATATCTGTGGTAATTCAGGAGCTTTGTAATATTCTACAAGTACTCAACATTTGACTACTTTTAATCATCTGCAAATTTCTGGACAAGTGAAATGAATAAACCATACGAGAAGTAATTATTTGGCTAAATTATACCAAGCCATTTTTTTCATAGTAGCCCCAAGCCTTACCACTTGACTTTTTTTTTTTTTTTTACCACTTGACTTTATTAAAAATAATATTAACTCCATGTAGTAAGTATGGCATTTCTTTCTTTGAGTTTGGAAAATCTATAAATTTAGGGTTTAAGCCTACCCTATTATCTGATACAAGAAAAACAAGTCATTATCATATAAAATACTTAGAGTTTGTGGGTTTCCTTGGGCTCATTATGTCATCATTTGACCAGATGCTGAAAAAAATCCTCCTGAGGAGATGAGTTATCATCATTGAACAGGAGACCTGGTCCATATTAAAGTGTTACACTGATAGACTGACAGTCATCCATTAAACAGAGTACTACCAGGTGATGTTGATAACACATTACCATTAAGGTAAAGGAGAAACCCAAGTGGATGCAAACGTCATATGTGAGACTAATAAGTATAATTGAGCAGGGTTTAATTATCATTAAGGACTTTGAGCTAAAGAGAAACTTACTCTAATAGGATAGATAAACTGATTTCTTAATTTCTTCTTAATTATCTTGACCATTATAATTTTATTTTTTATTTTTATTTTTTCAAGATTTTATTTAAATCAAGTTATCTACATATACTGTAGTATTAGTTTTAGCGGTAGTGTTTAGTGAGTCATCAGTTACACATAACATCCAGTGCTCATTACATCAAGTGGTCTCCTTAATTCCCATCACCCAATTACTCCAGGCCCTACATACCCGCCCTCCAGCAACCCTCAGTTTGTTTACTATAGTTAGGAGTCTCTCATAGTTGATTCCCTTTTATCCCCTTCCCCTAAGTTCACTTGTTTTGTTTCTTAAATTCCACATACAAGTGAATTTATATGGTATTTACCTTTCTATGACTGACTTATTTTGCTTAGCATAATACACTATAGCTCCACACACAACATTGTTAATGGCAAGATTTCATTCTTTTTCATGGCTGAGTAATATTCCTCTGTGTGTGTGTACCAAGTATTCTTTATCTTTCATCAATCAATGGAGGTTTGGTTGTGCTCTTTCCATAATTTGGCTATTATTGATAATGTTGCTATAAACCCTGGGGTGTATGTGTCCCTTCAAATCAGTATTTTTTTTCAAATCAGCATTTTTGTATCCTTTAAGTAAATACCCAGTGGCACAGTTGATGAGTTATAGAGTAGTTCTATTTTAACTTTTTGAGGAACCTCCATACTGTTTTCCAGAGTGGTTGAAGCAGTTTTTATTCCCATCAACAGTATAAGAGAGCACCTCTTTTTTTTTTAAGATTTTATATACTTATTCATGAGAGACACACAGAGAGAGGCAGAGACATGGGCAGAAGAAGCAGGCTCCCTGAGTGGAGCTTTATGTGGGACTTGATCCCATGACCCCAGGATCATGCCCTGAGCTGAAGGCAGATGCTCCACCACTGAGCCACGCAGGCATCCCAAGAGGGTACCTCTTTCTCTGCATCCTTGTAAATGTTAGTTGTTTCCTGTATTGTTAATTTTAGCCATTATGATAGGTGTGGGTGGTATCTTATTTGTATTTTCCTGATGATAAGTCAGAAAACATTACTGTTTTCCTGAAAGTTTATTGAAAGTATAGAATTTTTCTGAGTATGGTTCCTACTCCATTTTGTTAGTTTCTTTGGTCTAAGTATACAAGTATACATATTTACATTAATTATTGTATTTTTCTTTGTTCTGCTCTTGTCAAGATTGTAAGATATTGAAGAGGACTTACAATATAACACAATGGCTTATTGGCCATCATGTAAAAGTTTCATATATGGTTCCAAAGGATTCATAAAGTGATCACAATTTCAAGTGTCCTGACATCTGATTTCTAGATCCAGAGTTTGATGTGGCTGAAAGAGTATGATTTTATTTGAGTTTATATGCAATGAACCATGGCAAATATCCTGATGACCTCTTGACTAGATAGAATAAGATTGACAATGAATGTCTCCCATGTCTACAAACATCACCTGCATGTTTATACAAAGTTAAGAAGCCTGTATATATTGTCCTTTTTCTGCTGAGTGAATGAAAGCTGCACCAACTCTGTAATAAGTCATTTTTGCAGAAATGATCATAGTAATTGCTTAACATAGAGTATGGATAAATCATGAGACCATGAAATATGCAGTAAAATATTTTATCTGTCTTACAACTGTCCACACAGAAAATGACTCTTTAAAAAAGGATAGTTTGACTGTTGCCACAGAATGAGCCTATGTCGGCCAGGTGTTCATGATAGTAAATGACAAAAGTCATGTCTATTTTGACATCGCAAATTCTAAAATCTATCTCTGATGAGCATATACATGTCAAAGTGTATAAATTGTCAGGTAATGCTGTGGTTTAATCAAAGATGAGAACTCATATTATCTTGTAGAGAAATGATGGCCTAAAAATCATGTTTAATAACTTTACACTGAAGTACAATGTAGTCAGTAATGCCAAAGCAAAATGTTGACGTTCCATGTTTCCCTTATAGAGTAATAGGATTTGAGTCTTCAGGCAACAAGTCCCTTCAGGGAATCTTCTCTATAGTTTTCAAGATAACAACACATCCTCAAGTTTAGGCTATCTTTGGTGAGCCATATTTAGTCACAGAGGGCCATCCTCAACACTAATCCTTACCTATATTTTTCTCATCAGTTTATTCAGTTAGAAGTTCTGGAAAGAATTTCACTGTTGCATTAAAATCAAGGTGAATGGACATGTTTGATCATAGATATAGGTGACATAGAAAATTACACTATATAAGAGGCCTGACTTAAGAAGATAAATAAGTGGATCCTTTCAGAAAGCTAAGTATTGTAGATGTTTAATTTCTGTTTGGGAGGTAGGCCATTGGAGTAGCATAATTAGAAACATTTTAAGTTATACCTGAAATGGCTCACACTCCAAATGAAGGAAATATTTCCTTCATTACTCCTGGAAACATTACCAGGAAACATTACCATCTGTGTGTGCACAGGTTAGAAACTATCTAATATACATAAGAGACAATAACTGCTGGGCTCTTTACTGGATACTCGAAACAAATTCCTCTAAGGAAGAATCATGCCCATGGCATCCAGAGAATGAAATGCAAGAATTAATCTGCCATTGGGTCTTGGCTCAAAGGGACTGTGGCCTTGGAGGATTATTAGGGTTTTAAAATGTCAATTTAAGGAATTACGGGTTTATTGGTGATGCCAGTTTTTCTAATTGGCTCCTTAATCTATTTAGCTTTGCCAAATGGAACACTAGCTTCACATTTGAAGTTCAAGACACAAGTCCTTTAGAAGATGGCACCATAAGGGAAAACAAAAACAAAAACAATTTTGGAAGTGCTTATATAAATATAATGTTGAGATTGTTGGAGCCATGGTATCATCTCCATCATGAGGTTTTGTCTGCCCAAAGTACAGAAATAAAGATATATATTACAAAGAAAAAATTTGCATTGCTGATTGGAAGATCAGCAAGATCTTCAGATAAGAACACAAAAAAGGAGTCTGAACAAAAAGAAGATGTCATTCAGGCCATGGCCTAAAAAGCCTCATGCAGGGTTTGCCTCAGGGATGGTAGTGGGCACATTTTTAAGATTCCAGATATCTATCTCAATAAAACTACTTCTGCATAATTTTACAAGATCATTTTGTGGATACTCAAGGCCAATAACCAAGCCCAGTTTTCTACATAACACTATTGCTGTATAGACCAAAAAATGAACCATAGGGAACTTGATTTTACCATACACCATACCAGTTTTCTACATAACACTATTGCTGTATAGACCAAAAAATGAACCATAGGGAACTTGATTTTACCATACACATCCTGAGTGCTTTTCCTATCTAGGAGCTTGTTTACATGGACATCTCCTTTATGGTGAATGAGTGGTGCTCAGCATTTTCATAAGGTAAATTTATATTTGTTTCTTCTGTTATTAATTAATTGATTAACCATTCATTTATTGATTTATCTCTTATCACTGGAGAAATTATGGAATTTCAGACAGGAGATAACCAATCCCTCATGGCAATCCTTTGTGGTATACAATGTCTATAATATTCAATGTACCTAACAAATGCTCATATTTTAGTCTTTGTTACATGATCCATGATTCCTCAAAGGAGCCTTTATATGGAACAATTCCATACCTCTTTTTCCCTCATTGTGTCTTCAGTTGAACATTCAGGCAATGATTATTATAGTGATACAAGGTGAGATGATACTTTTGATCATAGATACAGGCCAAGAAAGAAGCTAGGACAAAAGAGAATGCCTATGTAGAGTCAATAAATATATTTTATTCCTTTTGCAAAATGAAATAATAGAGGATTGATTTCTTCCTGTATCATCTTGACAAGATAGTATCTCTGGAAAGCCTAACTTTGTCATTTCCAAAGAAATGTATAAGATAGCAGAGGAGGATATCTGTCCTTCATGGCCACTGGGAAACATGATGCAAGTCAGTATGTGTCCAGGTTAGGAAAATATCTCAAATAAACTTCATAGTTGACAACAGCAGAAGTCTGCATTTGTGTCTCAGACCACTTCCTCTAGAAAAGATTGACCTCCATGGTGTACAGAAGATGAGAAGCAAAAATTCATACCATGTATTTCAGTTGGTGGACACTGAAAAAAGATTCAGATAGCTTACCTGTGACTCTGGTGGATTGATAAAACTTCCTATGACAATTTAAGAAATTGTGGGCTACAGATGTCCATTGACAGATGAATGCATAAAGATGTCATATATATAAAATGGATTATTAGTCACTAAAAAGGATAAAATCTTATCATTTTCATCAAAATAGATGGAACTGAAGGGTATTATGCTAAGCAAAGTAAGTCAATCAGAGAAAGAAAATTATCATATGGTTTCATTCATATGCGGAATATAAGAAACAGCACAGAGGATCATAGGGGAAGGGAAGGGAAACTGAATCCACGGAAATCAAAGAAGGAGACAAACTACGAGAGACTCTTTACTATAAAAGAAACAAACTGAGGGTTGCTGTGTAGGGGGAAGGGGTTACTGAGTGATGGGCATTAAGGAGGGCATGTTACATGATGAGACCCAGGTGTTATATGCAACTGATGAATTACTGAACTCCACATCTGAAACTAGTGATAGTTTATAGTAATGTATTATATGTTGGCTAATTCAATTTAAATTAAGAAAACAATTGTGAACTATTGGTATTGTCAGATTTTCATGATGGGAAATCTGACAAAATACATTTTACCAAAAAAGGGCACTGGTGTCCATATCACTTGGGAAATTTATTGGGGAAAATGTATGTCTTAAAAAATGAAACAATCAGGAATACGAAAAAAAAACTTTTTCAAAAGTACCTTTGTAGAAATAAATTGGGAAATTCTTCAAAATATTAAAGCAACTCCCTCATGACCTCATATTTTGTGGATCACATAAGTTCACCTGTACACTAGGATGATGGAGTATATTAATCAGAATTTAAATACTGTTAGCAGGACTTCAAAGGTTGATATGAACAAAAGAAACATGGCTTTTGAAAAATGGACTGAAAGTTCCAGGGCAGGGATTTGATCTTAAGGAAAGTATCTCTTAATGATGGGAGATATGGTTTCCTGAAAAATAAATCTATATTAAATTACATTGTCAGTTCACAAGTGTTCCAGAGATATATTAAATTGTTCTTCAAAGAAAACAAAACTGAAGCCAAAAATTAAAAAATCTAAAAAGTAAAATCATTAAAACAGCGGAGTTTATATAATGAATCAAAAGAGATAGGCCTATAGATGAGGGTAAATCTATAAACATAAAAGAAGACTATGGGCAAATTTAACATGTATTTAGGAAAGTAGGTATATATGGATTTATTGCTACATTCTAATAAAACATCCATTAGTTCACTTATTCTGGACACATTTGTGTATTAAATGGTTGATACACATATAAAGAAAATGCATTGGGAAAATGACACAGCTGTAAAGGTGTTTCTGAAAAAAAACCCTACTTCTCATTAAACAGATGGCTCTGGAGAAGGAAGAAATCCAAAATACTCAAGCATATATCAGCACTGCTAAGCTACCAGAAGAGGACCAAAATTGTGTGTACTGGGGCATCATGCCCTGTAGTAACCCTGGACCACTGATGGGTGGTGAATCAATCATACTCAGCTCATCATTGGGGTCCCACATTCCATGGTATATCATTTAAGGCAAGGGCACAGGATCTTCTGCACTCTGATGTTTCCCTCAGGTCTCCTGTGGTTGCAAGATGGTATCACATGTTGAATCCCAGCACCAAAAATTAAGAACAAGCAACTCTGGCACACAAAGACAACTGAAACTGCCTAGGATATTTGAAGAGCAAGCCTAACACTCTGAGAACAGGTCCTCAAATGAAGATCCCATGGAGAACTCCATATCACCTAATTCCAGACCAGGGAAGCAGCCCAATCAGGAACAACCTGGGCATCATGATATGCATTAAGAAACCATGGTAAGAAGATTCAAGGGGGAATTCCTTATGAATGGGACCTGCTTTGCATAGGACATTAGCAAAAAAAAAATGTTCACTCGAAGAGAAAGGATGACATAATCATGCTTGAAGAAATTCTATTGAGAATGAATGTACAGGACAATACCATATTGTATCCTTGCCAATATGACCTGGAGGGCATTGTAGATTTGGAATAAGAAAAATGATACCTCAGACTCCCCTCTGTAGCAGGGACATGTCTGAAGAACACCAAGTGAACAAGATAAACTCAATTATTCACCTTGGTAACCACCCATTGCTCAACCCAAGATTCCTATACAGATGCAGTTGAATAGCATAGATGGTACCCTTGAGGTTTGCAGTGGAACACGCTGGCCAGACTCTAAACTCTGCTACAAACACGTGAGGTGAGCAAATGTCTCTGGGCTAGGACACAGGCTGCAGCCAACTTCGGGGCCAAGGGGAGGCAAGCCTGAAGGTGACACGAGACCCAGCATCCAGGTGAAACACCTGCAACACCAGAAAATGTTGACAGTTCCAGGAAGGTCTGGCATCACCAAGGTGCAGGAATAGGTGGACCAATAGGTGGCCAGGACAGCCCAGAGGGAACCCAGTGTCCCAGGCAGGGCGGCTGTGCCAGACCAAGTGGAGCTATGGGCTTCTACTGCCCTTGGCTGCCAAGATGGCAAGGGCTGACCCTGGACCTGGTAGGAGGCACACAGGTGAGCCTTTGGGTCAATGGAGATGGTGCTGGGCCCCAACCATGGGTACTTAAACTGACGGGGCCACTCAGGGAGCCCTCCCTCCCAATCTCAGACAGGGATCACTAGCTTGGGCGGCAGGGTGGAGTTGCTAGAATTCAGCGTGCCCTGGGCCATCCCATGCTGCCCTGTGCCCTGGGTCCCAGAGTCCTCCAAAGCCCAAGGCCCACCCCGACCATCCTGCTATGACCAGAATGAGGGCTAATTCCAAGTCCATCCCCTCCCTGGCATAGCCCAAGACCCAACACAGGTCCAAATGGGAAGCCTTGGTGTTTGGACGGCTGCTGCAGGATGGTAGGCACATATGCTCAGCACCATTTGGGGGAACCCTTGAACTGAGGCTTGTTAAATTTGACATGGGGTCCAGGGTTGCACCCTATCAAAATACTTCTGGTCCCGAAGATGGGCCTGAAATTAACGTACAGAGCACTGAAATATGCTTGACCCACCACAGCTCTGCACCCTGGGATAGCTGCCACAAGGCTGACTTCTAGACGACTGGCATTCTCTCTGCCAAAGGACACCAAATATATTAACCCATCCTGCCAAGCCCTCCCAAGGCCACCTCAGCTTGGTCAAGGTGAACTGAAGTCTCCAGCCAACCAAGCCCTAGAAGCAAAACCAGTAAGCCACTTCAGGGTGAAAGGCCTACAACGTGGAGAGTGCTGTGCTGTGTCAATGATGAGAACTCATATTGTCTCGAAGAGAGATGATGACATAAAAATCATGCTCAATAGGCTTACACTGACACCCAATGGAGGGGACCAACCCCAGCAGAGGATATGGGGACTCCAAATGGTGCTGGAGGTGCTTCCACTCAGCCTGGGCTTTGAGGCCCCCAATCCTTTCAAATTGCCCATTGGACCTGGGGCCTGGACATGGGCTTCTGAGTGCCTGAGAAGGTTAGGACTTTCGGGCCTGGGTGCTGACCCATTGCTCCTTCCACCACACCTCCCCTGGGGCCCTTGCTCAGCCTCTCTGGTCCCCTTGTGTCTTTCAGGAGGCCATGCTAGCCAGGGTCTCACCACCGCCACAACTAAGCTTGGTGAGTGGATGCCACAAGGCCGGTTGCAGGCCTAGGTGACCTGGAGGTCTTAGAGAGGAAAGCCTGAGGGGGACTTGGGTCCCTCTGTGCAGGCCCACCAATGCAGGGATGGATAGCGTTCCTGCCATTTGAAGGCCTGCCATCCCCCAAGGAGCAGGAAGGAGTGGACGCAAAGGTGGCCAGGGGAGCCCAGAGGGGCCCCAGTGTGGGTGGCTGGGGGGACACACCAGGCAACAAGAAGCAGGGGACTCCTGCTGCTCCCTGCAGATCAACAGGGGCACCACCTCAGTGGACTTGGGGTCCCCTCTCCTGTGAGAACCTGAAGCTTCTTGGCTGGTCCGTACTGCATCTAGCCAACTCTGCTTGGGGTGGAGCCCTGGACTGGTAGCCACCAATGTCCCCTGGGGCCTACCGCCTCCCAAGGAGGTTGGGACTGGTTGATCAGGGGGAAACTGGTTCCCTCACCTGGCCTTGGAATTCCGGAAGGGAAGGGCAAGCTGGGGCCCTGGGATGGGCATCCGGGCATACATTCAGGCCATTGGGGATGGCCAGGGACCCAGGCCTGGGCCCTCTAGAGCTGGTGGCTATCCCGGGTGCTCTTGCTCCCAGTCCCAGACAGGGATCTCCTTGCTTGGGTGGAGGGAGGGGTTGCAGGAATTCAACCTTCCCTGGGGCCCTCCAATGATGCCCAAAGGACTGGCTCCTCACATCCTCGAGGGCCCCGAGTCTACTAAGGCCATATACCCCTGACCAGATTCTGGGCCAAGGCGAGGTCTGAGCCATCCTAGTATTGGCCCGCCAAGTTGCCCACCACCCGCAACCCAAGGGGTACCCAAGGGAAACCCTGGTGCTCAATCTGCTGCCTGGTGGTGGCCCAATTGTTCAGCCACCTTGGGGAGCCCTAGTCTGGCTATTGTGTCTCCCAGCACAGCTTCGGGGCCATATGCCCTCTGGGATCTCCTGTGTTTCCACCAGGTGGGCTGCCAGTTTCAATCCTGAACACCCAATGCCTCACTGAGTGCCTATGGCTCTGCTCCACAGGGGAGCTTAGCTGCCATCTGGATGGCCGTCTAGACGGAGGGCTTGCTCCTATCACCCCAGACTCCAAACCCAATTGATCATGCCACTGCACCCTTCTGCACACCACGTCAGCTGGGTCCAGTCTTAAGAAGAGTTCCAAGGGCTACAACACACAAGGCATGCCGCTTGGCAGCAAGCACCACTGGTAAGCTGCTTCAGGGATAGACGCCCACACACGTGCCCAGTGCTATGCTTGGGTCAATGATGAGAGCTCATAATGTCTTGAAGACAGATGATGATGCTCACTAGGATTACACTGAGGCTCAATGGAAGGGACTGCCCAGGGCTGCAAATACCGGGCGGGTCTTCATGTGACACTAGGGGTGCTTCCCCTCAGCCTGGGCCTTGAGGCCCCCAAACCTTCCAAACTGCCCATCAGGGTTGGGGCCTGTCCATGGGCTTCAGGGTGCTTGAGAGGGCTCAGGCCTTTGGGCTGGGTGCAGACACATCGCTTCTCCCACCATGCCTCCCCTGGGGCCCTTGCTCAGCCTCTCTGGTCCCCTTGTGTCTTTCAGGGGACTGCGCTGGCCAGGATCTCGCCACCACCTCAACAAGGCTTGGTGAGTGGATGCTGTGAAGTGGGTCACAGGCCACGGTGACGAGAGGGCCTTTGGGAGGCAAGCCTGAGGGCGACTTGGGTCCCTTGCATGCAGGCCCAGCCATGCATGGCCAGATAGTGTTACTGACCTTTGAAGGCCCACCATCCCCAGGGCGCAGGGAGGAATGGGCCCAAAGGTGGCCAGGGCAGGCCAGAGGGAACCCACGTTGGGCTGATGGGGGGCCAAGCCAGGCCACGGAGAGCAGGGGACTCCTGCTGCTCCTTGCTGATCACCAAGGGATGCCACCTTGTTGGAACTTGGGTCCCCCCTCCTGTGGTGGACTGATGAGACACATGGCTGGGCCGTGCAAGGTTGAGACACTGCTGCTTGGGGTGGTACCCTGGGCTGGGATCCACTGACCTCCCCTTGGACCTGATGCCACCCAGGAGGTTGGGACTGGTTGCCCAGGGCAGGAGCCTAGTTCCCTGACTTGGCCTTGGCAACTGGGAGGGCAAGGGCTAGCTGGGGCCCTGGGGTGGGCATCCTGGAGGGCTTTGGGTGGTGGGGATGGCCCAGGGCTCCAGCCCCTAGACACTGAAGCCCTGGCGACTGTCCCAGGTGCTCTGGCTCCCAGTCCCAGACAGGACACACCCTGCTTGGGCAGAGGGTGCAGTTGCAAGAACTTGACATGCCCTGGGGCCCTCCTATGAGACCCAAAGTCTTGGGTCCCCAAATCCTTGAGGGCCCTGAACCTACTAAGGCCATACTGCCCTGAACAGATTGCCGGCCAAGGCCAGGGCCCAGCAATCCTAGTCTTGCCCATGAAGTTGCTGGCCACCCACAACCCAAGGGGTACCCAAGGGAAACCCTGGTGCAGACCTGCTGCCTGGTGTTGCGCCTCATTGCTCAGAACCCCTGGGGGGCCCGCATCTGCTATTCATGTATCCCAGCACAGCTTCAGGGCCACGTGCCCTCATGGGCCATCCTCTGTTTCCAACAGGTGGGCTTCCCACCTTACATCCTGAAACTAACCCTCAATGAGCTCGCACATCTCTGCTCCACAGGGAAGATTAGCAGCCACCCGGAAGGTCAACTACATAGAGGGCTTGCTCCGATCTGGACTGAATATGAATGCAGTCGATCATGCCGCTGCACTGTTCTTCACACCACGACAGCTGGGTCCAGTCTTGACAGGAGGCCAAAGGCTCCACCCACAAGGCACATGGCTTGTCAGCAACAACACAGGTAAGCTGCTTCAGGGGTAGATGCACACACACATGACCAGTAATGTGCTTTGGTCAATGATGAGTACTTATATTGTCTCTAAGACATGATGACATAAAAACCAACTCAAAAAAATATGCTAAGGCCCAATGGAGGGGACCATCCCAGGCTGAAGATATGGAGGCTAGAAGGGAGCTGGGGGTGCTTCTCCTGGAGTTGCAGGCCACAGGTCCTGCCAAATTGCAAGGAGGGCTGGGGCCTGGCCATGGGGCTCCAGTTGCCTGAGTGGGGTGAGGCCTTCGATCCTGGCTGCAGAGCATCCGTCCTATCATGACAGGGAACCATTACTCAAACTCTATGGTCCCCTTGTGTCTTTCAGAGCACCAGTGTGTCCAGGCCACATCCACCAACAAGCCCGATGCCCTCTGCAAGTCCGGTTGACACAGGGCAAGAGCCATGAGCACCCAAGCTCTGGCAGCCTTCCCGGGAGCTCTCGCTCTCTGGGCACACAGGGATCTCCCTGCTTGGGCGGACGGTGGGTCTGCCGGGACTCGACGTGCCATGGGGCCCTCCCATGACGCCCAAAGGTCTGCCTCCCCGAGCCCTCAAGGGCTCCGCATCTACTAAGGCCATACTGCCCTGACCAGAATGCCGGCCAAGGCCAGGTACCAGCCATCCTGGTCTCAGCCCGCCAAGTTGCCCACAGCCCGACCACCCAAGGGGTACCCAAGGGAAACCCTGGTGCCCAACCTGTGCCAGGCTGTGGGTCCCGTGGCTCAACCCCCTTGGGGGAGCCTTCGTGTGGCTGTTCGTGTATACCAGCACAGGCTCGGGGCCACGTGAACACTTGGGCCCTCCTCTGCTTCCACCAGGTGGGCTGCCCCCCGCAATCCTGAACCTCGAAATCCTCGTTGAGCCTCCTCCTCTCTCAGGGAAGTCCACAGGGAAGCTTAGCGGCCACTCAGATGGGCGTCTAGACGGAGGGCTTGCTCCTATCCCAAAGAGGCTGGACCCGGTCGATCGTGCCGCCGCACCCTTCTGAACACTACGTCAGCTGCGTCCACTCTTGAGAGGAGGATCAAAGGCTCCAGCCCAGAAGGCACGAAACTCATCAGCAAGCACTGCCAGTAAGCCGTTTCAGGGGCAGACGCCCACACACGTGGCAAGGGCTGTGCTTGGGTCAGTGATGAGAATTCATATTGTCTCAAAGAGAGATGAGGACTTAAAAATCATGCTCAATAGGATTATGCTGAGGCCCAGTGGAGTGGAGTGGACCGTCCCGGGCAGAGGATCCGGGTGCTCCGGTTGTGCTGGGGGTACTTCCCCTCAGCCTGCAGTTTCAGGCCCCGGATCCTGCCAAATTGCCTTTTGCGGCTAGCATCTGGACGTGGGCCTCTGTCGGCCCGAGAGAGCTTAGTCGTTCAGGCCTGGGACCGACCCACCACTCCTCCCACCACACCTACCCTGGGACCCTTGCTCAACCTCTCCGGTGCCCTTGTGTCTTTCAGGGGGCCGTGCTGTCCGGGCCCTCGGCCCCGCCTCAACTAAGTTTGGTGAGTTGATGCCACGAGGCGATTCAAAGTCCAGGGGACCAAGGGGCCTTCGGGAGGCAAGCCTGAGGGTGATTTGGGTCCCTGTGTGAAGGCCAGGCCCACCCGTGCAGGGATACATAGTGTCGCTGCCTTTGAAGGGCCACCATCCCCTGGGTGCAGGAAGAATGGGCCCAAATGTAGCCAGGGAAGCCCAGAGGGACCCAGCGTGTGCGGCTGGGGTGGGGGATGGGGGACAAAACCAGGCTGCGGGAGGAGGTGGACTCCTGTTGCCCCCTGTTAATCACTATGGGGTGCCCCTCGGTGGACTTGGGGTCCCCTCTCCTGTGGATACCTGGAGCCCCTCAACCGGGACGTGCAGCGTCTAGCCACCGCTGCTTGCAGTGGTGCCCTCGGCTGGCATCCCCCGGACATCCCCTGGGGCCTGCCCCCTGCCAAGGAGGTTGGCAATGGCTGCCCAGGTCCGGGGTCTGATTCCCTCACATGGCCTTGGCATTGTGGAAGGCAAGGGCTCGCCAGGGCCCTGCACTGGGCATCCGGACGTGCCTTTGGGCCACTGGGGATGGTGCAGTGCCCCAGTCCTGGGCCCTAAATCTCTGGAGGCCATCCCGGGCACTCTCGTTCCCAGTCCCACTCATGGCTCTCCGTGCTGGGCCGAGGGCCTGGTTGCAGAAAGTCAGACCACCCTGGGGCCCTCCCTTGATGCCCAAAGCCCTGGCTCCCCAGTCCTGAGGCCCTCGAGTCTACTAAGGCCATACTGTCCTGACCAGATGCCCAGCTGTGGCCGGTCCCCAACATCCTAGACTTAGTCCGCCAGGCTGCCCGCCACCCACCGCCCACAACCCCAGGGGTTCCCAAGGGCAACCTTGGTGCCTGACCTGCTTCCTGGCGTTGGGCTCCTTTGCTCATGCCCCTTGGTGTAGCCCTCGTCTGGCTCTTTGTGTACCACGGCACAGCTTCGGGACCACTTGCCCTATTGGGTCTTCTGTGCTTCCACCAGGTAGGACTCTCGCCTCAATCCTGAAACCCCAAACCTTCGTTGAGCCCCCACGGCTCTGTTCCACAGGAAAGCATAGCAGCCACCCAGATGGGCGTCTAGACGGGGGGCTTGCTCCTAACCTCTGGAGGCCATCCCGGGCGCTCTCACTCCCAGTTCCACTCATGGCTCTCCATGCTGGGCGGAGGGCCTGGTTGCAGAAGTCAGACCGCCCTGGGGCCCTCCCTTGATGCCCAAATCCCTGGCTCCCCAGTCCTGCCGGCCTTTAATCTACTAAAGCCATTCCGCCCTGACTAGAATTTTGACAAAGTCCTGGTGCCAGCCATCTTAGTCTTTGCCTGCCATGTTGCCCACTACCCACCACCTGAAGGGACCCAAGGGAAACCCTGGTGCCCGACTGGATGTTGGGGTGTGGGCCCCATGTTTTAGTCCCCTTTTTGTAGCTTTCCTCTAGCTCTTTGTGTATCCCAGCACATCTTTGGGGCCACTTGTACTCTTAGGCCCTCCTCTGCTTCCACCAGGCAGGCCATCCACCTCAATCCTGAACCCCCAAACCCTCGTTTATCCCCTATGGGTCTGCTGCAGTTGAAAGCTTAGGTCCCCCCAGGATGGGTGTCTAGACGGAGGGCTTCTCGTATACCCACAGACTCTGAACCCAGTTGATCGTGCTGCTGCACCCTTCTGCCCACCAAATCTCTTGGCTCCTGTCTTGAGAGGAGGATCAAAGGCTCCAGCACGAAGGCATGTAGCTCATCAGCAAGCACCGCCAGTAAGCCGTTTCAGGGGCAGACGCCCACACACCTGGCAAGGGCTGTGCTTGGGTCAATGATGAGAATTCATATTGTCTCAAAGAGAGATGATGACATAAAAATCATGCTCAGTAGTATTATGCTGAGGTCCAATGGAGGAGACTGTCCTGGGTGGAGGAATCGGGTGCTCCAGTTGTGCTGGGGGTGCTTCCCCTCAGCCTGGAGTTTCAGGCTACGGGTCCTGCCTAATTGCCCTTTTTGGCTAGGGTCTGGACATGGGTCTCTGTCTGCCCTAAAGAACTTAGTCCTTTGGGCCTGAGGGCCAACCCTTGCTCCTCCCACCACACCTGCCCTGAGACCCTTACTAAGCCTCTCTGGTGTCCTTGTGTTTTTCAGGGGGCTGCGCTGTCCAGGCTCTCACCCCCTCCTCAACTAAGTTTGGTGAGTTGATGCCACGAGGCGAGTCGAAGTCCAGGGGACCAAGGGGCCTTCGGGAGGCAAGCCTGAGGGTGATTTGGGTCCCTGTGTGCAGGCCCACCTGTGCAGGGACACATAACATTGCTGCCTTTGAAGGCCTCCCATCCCTAAGGTGCAGGGAAGAATGGGCCCAAATGTAGCCAGGGTAGCCCAGTGGGACCCCAGTGTGCACAGCTGGGGGGCAACTGCAGGCCACGGGAGCCAGCGGACTCCTGCTGCTCCCTGCTTATCACTATGGGGCTCTGCTTCGGTGGACTTGGGGTCCCCTCTCCTTTGGGGCCCTGGAGCCATCATCTGGGCCTTGCTGCATCTAGCCACTGCTGTTTTGGGTGTTTTCCTGGCCTGTGAGGGCACTGACCTCCCCTTGGACCTGCCGCCTCCCAAGGAGGTTTGAACTGGCTGCCCAGGGTGGCAGCTTGGTTCCTTCAACTGGCCTTGGATCTGGAAAGGCAAGGGCTAGCTGGGGCCATGGGGTGGGTATCCAAGCATGCCTTTGGGCCATTAGGGATGGTGCAGGGCCCCAGCCCTGGGCCCTCAATTGCTTGCAGGCATCCCGGGCACCCTTCCTCCCATTTCCGGACAGGGCTCTCCCTTCTTGGGCAGAAGGTGGGGTTACAAGAACTCCGCATGCCCTGTGGCCTCCCAAGATGCCCAAAGGCCTGGCTTACCATGTCCTCGAGTGCCCCAAGGTTACTGCAGCCATATGATCCTAAACAGATTGCTGACCAAGACCAGGTCCCAGCCATCCTACTCTTGGTCTGCCGTGTTGCCTACCACCACAATCTGAGGGTTACCAAGAGAAACCCTGGTGCCCAACCTGCTGCCGGTCAGTGGGTCCCATTCCTCAGCCCCCTCAGGGAAGCCCTCAATGGACTATTCGTGTATCCCAGCACAGATTTGGGGCCACATGCCCTATTGGGCCCTTTTTTGCTTCCACCATGCAGGCCATTCACCTCATCTTGAACCCCAAAACCCTCATTGAGCCCCCACGGGTCTGCTCCAGTTGGAAACTTAGCTGCCCCCGGGATGGGCTTCTTGATGGAGGGCCTCGTAGCCCCACAGACCCTGAACCCAGTGGATCATGCCACTGCACCCTTCTACACACTACATCAGCTGGGTCCAGTCTTGAGAAGAGGCCCAAATGCTCCAGTCCACAAGGCATGCAGCTCAGCATGAAGCACCACCGGTAAGCCTTTTCAGGGGCAGAGGCCCACACACATGACCAGTACTGTGCTTGTGTCAGTGATGAGAACTCATATTGTCTCAAAGAGAGATGATGACATGAAGATCATGCTCAATAGGATTAAGCTTTGGACCAATGGAAGATATTGTTCCATGCTTAGTATTCTGGACCTACAGTTGGTACTGGGTATGCTTCCCCTCCGCCTGGGCCTTGAGGTTACCAATCTTTCCAAACTGCCCTTTATGGCGAGGTCGTGGCTTTGGGCCTCTAGGTGCCTGAGCTGGCTCAGGCCTTTGGGTTGGTCCCAACCCATTGCTTTTCAGTCATGCCTCCCCCTGGCTTCTTGCTCTGCCTCTCTGGTTCCTTTGTGTCTTATTGTACCATGCCTCCTGGGGTCTCGCTTCTACTTCAATCATATAGGTTTGTATGCCATATTTATAGTCTACAGGCTGCAACCAACCTCGATTTTCAGAATCTTTTCTTGTGAGACTCGTGCCCAGATGTATAGCTTGGACTGCTGCAATACCTGAAATGGTTTAGTGCCTTAGGAAGATCTCCCCCTCCCTAGAGCACTGGAACATGCTGGCCAAATGTGGCCAGGGCAGCCCAGAGTCACTTGCATGTGCCATATAGGGAGGTACCATGCCAGGCCATTTGGCTTTGTGTGCTTCAGCTGCTCCCTGTTGAGAATGATGGTGGACCTCCTGGGTCAACGTTAGATCTCCTTGGCCAGTTTCAGCCAAGTCCCTGTTCTGTGCCATGCTGATGGAGCTACTTCTACCTTGGAGGGTGCCGTGGGCACAGATAACACGAACTTCCCCTTACAGCTAGCCAGCTCTGAAGTATGTTCAGAGCGGCCTGCACCATCAAGGGACCTGGCCTTGGCTGCTGGAATGGTAACACCAACCCAGGGCCCATGAAGGCACCCCCGGGCATGCCTTCAGGCCATCGGGGATGGTGTTGGACAGTAGTCCTGGACATCAACTCCAGCGGCTGTTAGGGGAGCCCTCACTCCCAATCCTGAATAGGGCTCTGTCTGCTTGGGAAGCATGTTGTGGTTGCATGAACTTTAGTTTTCATTCAGCTCTCCTGTGGTGCTGGGTGGCCTGGATTCCCAAGTCTTCTAGGGCTGTGGGCCCACCCTGGGCATCTTGTCCTGACCAGATTTTGGGATAAGGCCAGGTCCCACCCCTGCCTGTCGTGGCCCACCAAGCATTACCCTGCCCTCTGACCCAAGGCGAGCCCCCAAGTGAAGCCCCTGTGCCAGGGTGTTGCTGCTGGGCAGTGGTCCCAGATGCTCGGCCCCCATTGGTGGAGCAGTCATCCTGATTTTTGGGTATCCTGACATGGGCTCCATGCCTCAATCCCCCATGGCCTCCCTTAGGTCCCCCAAGGTAGGCCACCGGTCTCAAGCCTGGAAACCTTTGCCCTGCATTGTGTTCCCACATCTCAGGGCCCCTAGTGCATTTGCCATGCTGTTGGGGTTCTTGGACATCTGGCCTAACTCCCTCCCCACAGATCCTGAACCCACATGACCATCCTGCCCTGCCCCACTCTTCACATCACATCAACTTTTTCCTGGCCCTTCCTATCACTGCTTGCCAAGTGGTTCACCATCTATGCCAATGTTTGTCCATATAGGTAAGCAGGAGTTCCAGGCCTCCTGCTGGACACTATACACCAATTCTGTTCTTGCTTTTGGCCCAGATGTCAAATATTCCCTGTACATTTGACAATGTCTGGAATATCTGGAGAAGTCTACTCCACCCCTGGTCTTTTGGCCTCTTTCTCCTCAATCTAAATGCCCAACTATAGAATGCTGTGCTTGAGTAATTATGTTTCTTTCAGTTTTCATTGTTTCATCGTGTTATGTGTCGTGGAACTGACGTGTGCCAAAGACAACCATAGGAGTCACTGAAGGGAATTGAATTGTGCGGGGCTTCCCAGTTGGAACTTCCCAGCTGAGCACTTTAGCCAGTGTTCTGAAACATGAACTTGGCATTTCTTGTGTGCTTCACATTTTCTTAGGTCAACACTGTTTTTTCAGGCAAATCCAGTTGTAATCTCTGAGTGAAACAGATAATTGTCAAATCATTCTGAATAAGCAGGAAATCATAGTAAATACTGACTTATCCTTCTCCACAGCATTGAAGAGAAAGGATGCCATATGGAGAAAATTAAATTGTGTGAATATGATGGTTTTGGTAGAAATTTATCACTGATATATGACTGGTTTGGAGCTCTTGTAGAAAAGACAAATATAATGGAGTACACTTGGAAACACATAGGGAGACAGATCTCTCAATACATTGCCTAGAAAAAGCATAAAGACTAATTTTTGTAACCAGATGGTTTTGAGAACTGTAGTTTTATAGTCAGCAGGCATTTTTTGTGATAGAAATTTGAAGGCATTGCCATTCTCTTGGCAAAAATGTAAGCAAAATCTCTGGCCCAATGGTGGGATCTGAGTATCATGTGGGTCACAGTAGTGAGAGATGATTTACTCCTCTCTGACCATACTTCTGATAGGTCACTTTCATAGAATGGCCTTTCAGTGGACAAAGGATCCAGTGATTTCCATTTTTCTGCTGTGCAAGTGCATCTATGCAGAGTCACCTGCCAAGTGCAGCTCATCCCCATTACTGGCTGCATAGTTGCTTCTTCCTCATTCTAGTGCCCTGTGCTCTGACAAGACTGCCCTTCTTGGTTAAAACTCCCTTAGTTTTAGCACACTGAATCCCTCTTCCAGAAGACCAGGACAGGCTTCTGCCCATACCATGTACCTAAAGTCTGGATTCTTTTTTAAAGATTGATTGATTGATTGATTGATTGATTTACTTATTTACTTATTTATTCATTCATTCATGAGACAGAGAGAGGGAGAGGCAGAGACATAGGCAGAGGGAGAAGAAGGCTCCATGCAGGAAGCCCGATGTAAGACTCAATCCCAGGACTCCAGGATCATGCCCTGAGCCAAAGGCAAATGCTCAACCACTGAGCCACCCAAGTGTCCCTAAAGTCTGGATTCTCAAGTGATAGCTGGATTGGTTTAGATAGCATATGGACAATACTGTGTTGCTCCAAGAAAGTAAGTAAACTACATGGAGTCATACAGTATGAAAACAGACACTGAAAAATAGCTGAGACACTCACGGAGGAGATAATTCACCCTTAGGGTGCCTCCCTGAGGACAGCAAGCACTAAAACCCCTTTCCAGGGCAAGAGCATCTGGCTGGCACTGTTTCTCTTCCACCACCCCTCAGAACAAACACATAACCACCTTCCATAAATAGCACAATGCCAACAGTTACTGCCTAACCTGCTTAAACCAGGTCACACAGTTCTTCACATTTCCAATACTGCCCTTATTGTTCAAATTTGCCCCATTCCAAGTGTGGTGGACACCTTCCTTAGAAGATGAACATAAACCCCTAGTCACACCACAACATCTGACCATAGAGTTCTACAAAGTTTCATTGCTATTGGAAGTAGTATCAGACATCATTTAACATGGAGACTAGAGCACACCTAGTCAAATCACTACCAAGTTCCAAACACTACCCAGTCCAGGCAAGAAGATCATCTGCAGGCAACTGGCCTACAGGATAGACCAGCCAAAACACAACAGCAGAGTGCATACAGCACACATCAGAGACATTTCCTGAAGTGCCAGGCCCTGAGCATTATATGATCTCTTCTTAACAAAGCCATTACCTCCAGAAGCAGAAAACATAACAGGTTTTCTAACTCAGAGAAGACAGAGACTTACACATAATGTCAGGACAGAGTAACTCATCCCCAAAGAAAGAACAAGATAAGGCCTCAGCCAGAGATCTAATCAAAACAGATATAAGTAATACTCCTTATGAAGAATTGAAAGCAATAATCATGAGGACACTCACTAGGTTTGAGAAAAGCATGAAAGAAATCAGGGAGACCATTACCACAGAAATAAAAGAGTTTTTAAAAAGTCAGAAATTAAAAATGCAATAACCGAGATTCAAAACTGACCGAATGTAATGACCATTAGAATGGAAGTAGCAAAAAAAAAAAGAATGGAAGTAGCAGAGGACAAATAAGTTTTATAGAAGACAAAATAATGGGAAAAAATGAAGCTGAAAAAAGAGAAAGAAGAATTATAGAACACAAGAATAGACTTATGTACTCAAGGACTTCATAAAATGTAATGACATTTATATTATAGGTATCTAGAATAAGAACAGAGAAAAATGGGGGCAGCTAATTTATTTGAAGAAATACTAGTTGGAAATTTCCCCAATGTGGGGAAGAAACAGATATCTAAATCCAGGAGGAACAGAAACCTCCCATTAAAATCAACAAAAGCAGGCTAACACCAAGACCCATCATATTTAAACTTCCAAATTGTAGTGATAAAGAAAAAATCGTAAAGCAGCAAGACAAAAGAAGTACCTAACTTACAAAGGAAGACCCATAAAGCTAGCTACAAACTTCTCCACAGAAACTTGACAAGCCAGAAAAAAAGTCAGGATATATACAACATGCTAAATGGGAAAAATCTGGGGATCCCTGGGTGGCTCAGTGGTTTAGCACCTGCCTTCAGCCCAGGGCATGATGCTGGAGTCCCAGGATCGAGTCCCACATTGGGCTCTTTGCATGAAGCCTGCTTCTCCCTCTGCCTGTGTCTCTGCCTCTCTCTCTCTCCCTGTGTGTGACTATCATAAATAATAAATAAATAAATAATCTTTTTAAAAATGAGAAAAATCTACTGCAAAGAATTCACCGAACCTATAATTCAGAATAGGAGAGATGAAGAGTTTCCCAGACAAACAAAAACTAAAGAAGTTCATGATCATTAACTCAGCCCTTCAAAAAATATTATAGGGGACTCTGGGTGGAAAGGAGATACCAAAAGTGACAATAACTATAAAGGAACAGAGAGAATCTCCAGGAACTATGATAAAACAAGTAATAAAGTGGCATTAAATACATATCTGACAATAATTACTCTGGGTGTAAATGGACTAAATACCACAATCAAAAGACTAGGGTGTCTGGGAAACAAACTAGGGGTGGTGGAAGGGGAGGTGGGCGGGGAGTGGGGGTGACTGGGTGACAGGCACTGAGGTGGGTACTTGACAGGATGAGCACTGGGTGTTATCCTATATGTTGGCAAATTGAACACCAATAAAAAATAAATTTATAAAAATAAAGTCACAAAAAAAGACTAGGGTGTCAAAATGGATAAAAATCCAAGACCCATCTATATGCTGCCTACAAAAAACTCATTTTAGACCTAAAAACATCTCCAGACTGAAAGTAAAGAGGTGGAAAAACATTTACCATGCAATAACACATCAAAAGAAAGACAGAATAGCAATACTTATGTTCAATAGAGTAGATTTTAATCCAAAGACTCTAACAAGAGGTGAAGAAAGGTACTATATCATAATAAAGTGATCTATTCAACAAGAAGATCTAACATTTGCAAATATTTATGCTCCCAAACTGGAGGACCCAAATATATAAAACAATTAATAACGGAATGCCTGGATGGCTCAACGGTTGGGCTCTGCCTTCTGCTTGGGGTGTGATCCTGGGGTCCCATGTCAGTCTCCCTGGGGGGAACCTGCTTCTCCCTCTCCCTTTGCCTGTGTCTCTGCCTCTCTCTCTGTGTCTCTCATGGATAAATAAATAAATAAATAAAATCCTTAAAAAAATAAAACAATAACAAGTTTAACAGAACTCACTGATAATAATACAATAATAGTAGGGCACCTAAACACCACACTTACATCAATGAACAGATATCTGTGAAGAAAATCAATAAGGAAACAATGGTTTTGAATGTCTACCAAATAGACTTACCATATATATTCAGAACATTTCACTCTAAAGCAGCAGAATACAGATTCTTTTTGAGTGAACATGGAACATTCTCCAGAATAGATCACATACTAGTTCACAAATCAGATCTCAGCAGAACAAAATGACTGCGATCATACCATACATATTTTCTTTTTAAAAAAGATTTATCTATTAATGAGAGACACAGACAGAGAGAGAGGCAGAGACATAGCAGAGGGAGAAGCAGGTTCCCCACAAGGAGCCTAATGGAGGGCTTGATCCCAGACCCCAGGATCGTGTCCTGAGCTGAAGGCAAACATTCAACCGCTGAACCACCCAGGTATCCCCTGTACATATTTTCATGTTTCATATGTTTCTATGAAACACAAAATGAAACACAAGAAAAAAAATGGTAAGACCACAAATGCATGAAGATTAGGCAGCATGCCACTAAACAATGAATTGGTCAACAAGGAAATCAAAGAAAAAAAATACATGCATGTAAACAAATGAAAATGAAATCACAACAGTCCAAAATCTTTGTGATGGAGCAAAATGGTCTTAAGACAGATGTATATAGCACTTCAGGCCTGCATTAGAAGCAAGAAAAATATCAGACAACCTCATCTTACACCTAAAGGAGCTCAAAAAGAATAACAAATAAAGCCTAAAGCCAGCCAAAGAAGGGAAATAATAAGGATTACAGCAGAAATAAATTATATGGAAACTAAAAACCACAACAGATCAATAAAACTTGTAGCTTGTCTTTGAAAAGATTGATAAAATTGATAAACTCTTAGCTAGACTTAGTAAAATCACAAATGAGAGAGGAGTAATACAAAGAATTATTAGAGGATATTATATAAAACTACATGGCAACAAAAGGGACAACCTGGAAGAAATGGATAAATTCATGGAAACATATAAAATACCAAAACTGAAACAGAAAGAAATAGAAAACCTTAGCAGGTGGATAACCAGCAAAAAAAAAAAATTGAATCAGTGATAAAAAATCTCCCAATAAACAAAATCCACAGCTATGTGGCTTCACAATTAAGTTCTATGAAATACTTACGGAAGAGTTAATATGTTATCTTCTCAAACTACTCCAAAAAAATAGAAATGGAAGGAAAACTTCACAATTCAATATATGAGGACAGCATTATATGATACCAAAACCAGATCAAGACTCCACTAAAAAACAGAACTATAGGCCAATATCACTGATAAACAGAGGAAAAAATTATCAAGAAAATACTAGCAAATCAAATAAAAGAATCATTCAAGATGATTGATGTGATCTAAAGAGTAGAACATTATTCACAAATCATCAATGTGTAAAAGAAAGGATCATTAGTAAAAGAAAGGATAACAACCATATGATCTTAATAGATGGAGAAAAAGCTTCTGACAAAGTACAATATCCATTCTTGATTTAAAAAAAAACTCAAAAAAATGGAGTTAGAGGGAACATATGTCAACATAAATAAAGGCCATAAATGAAAAACCCAGATTCTCAGTGGAGAAAAACAGAGCTTTCATCTATGATCAGGAATAAGGCAGGAATGTCCAGTCTCACCACTGGACTGGTGAGCTGGAAGCAATCACACAACAAAAAGAAATAAAAGGCATCCAACTCAGCAAGGAAGAAGTCAACTTTCAATATTTTCAGATGACGTGATACTCTATATAAAAAGCCAAAACCACCAAAAGATTGGTATTACTGATAGACAAATTCATAAAGTCACAGGATACAAAATCAATGTGCAGCAATCTGTTGCCTTAATATACATGAATAAGCAGCAGAAAGAGAAATAAAGGAATCAATTCCATTTACAATTGTACCCAAAATCATAAGAATAAACCCAATTAAAGAGGTAAAAGACCTGTACTCTGTGTATATATATATATATATATATATACATATATATATATATATATACATGTGATATATATATCACATCTTCTTTATCCATTCATCTGTTGAAGGACACTGAGGCTCATCCCACAGTTTGGCTATTGCACACATTGCTGTTATAAACATTGGAGTGCAGGTTTCCCAGCATTTCACTACGTCAGCATTTTTGGGGTAAATACCTAGTAATGCAATTGCTGGGTCATAGGGTAGCTCTATTTTTAACTCTTTGAGGAACCTCCACACTGTTTTCCAGAGTCTCTGCACCAGTTTACATTCCCACCAACAGTGGAAGAGGGTTCACCTTTCTCTGCATCCTCGCCAACACCAGTTGTTTCCTGTGTTGTTAATTTTAACCATTATGACTGGTGTTAGGTGGTATCTCATTGGGTTTTGATTTGTATTTCCCTGATGACGAGTGTATCACATTGATTGATTTGCAAGTATTGAACCACCTCTGGAGCCCAGGAATAAATCCCACTTAATCATAATGAAATATTCTTTTTTAAGAAATTTTATTCAATTATTTATTTTGAGAGAGAAGGAGATGAGGGGGGACAATCAGAGAGGGAGGGAGAAGAAGAGGAAGGAGGAAAGAATCCCAAGCAGACTCCATGGTGAGCCCAGAGCCCAACATGGGGCTTTATCTCATGACTCTGAGATCATGACCTGAGCTGGAACAAAGAGTCAGACACTTCACCAACTGAGCTACCCAGGCGCCCCATAGTAAATAATTTATTTAATGTACTGTTTGATTTGATCTGATAGTATCTTGTTGGGATTTTTTGCATCCATGTTCATCAGAGATATTGTTCTATAATTCTCTTTTTCGGTGGAGTCTTTGTTTTGGAATCAAGGTAATTCTGACCTCATAGAATGAGTTTGAAAGTTTTCCTTCCATTTCTACTTTTTGGAATAATTTTAGAAGAATAGGTATTAACTCTTCATTAAATGTTTGGTAGAATTCCTCTGGGAAATCCTCTGGCCTTGGACTCTTGTTTGTTTGGAGATTGTTGATTACTGATTCAGTTTCTTTACTGGTTATTGGTCTGTTGAAATTTTCTATTTCCTTCAGTTTCAGTGTTGGCAGTTTGTATGTATTTAAGAATTTATCCATTTCTTTCAGATTGCCCAGTTTGTTGGCATGTATTTTTTTCATAAGATTCTCTTATAATTGTTTGCATTTGTTTGGTGTTAGTTGTGATCTTTTTATTTGCTTCCTTTATTTGCTTCCTTTCCTTTTTCTTTTTGATAAGTCTGGCTATAAGGTTATCAATTTTATTAATTATTTCAAAGAACCAGCTCTTAGTTTCATTGATGTGTTCTACTGGTTTTTGTTTCTATATCATTTATTTCTGCTCTAATTATTATTATTTCCCATCTTCTGCTGGCTTTAGGCTATATATGCTGTTCCTTTTCTACTTATTTTAATTTTAAGTATAGGGTATGTGCTTGAGACATTTCTTGCTTCTTGGGGTAGGCCTGTATTGCAATATACTTCCCTTTCTTGCTTCTTGGGGTAGGCATGTATTGCAATATACTTCCCTTTTAGGATAGCCTTTAATGCATCTGAAAGGTTTTGGATTGTCATGTTTTCATTTACATTTGCTTCCATGTCTTTTTTTTTAATTCTACTTTAATTTCCTGGTTAACTAATTCATTCCTTAGCAAGTTGTTCTTTAATCTCCATGTATTTGTGGTGTTTCCAGTTTTTTGTTGTAGTTGACTTCAGGTTTCATAGCATTGTAGTCTGGAAATATGCATGCATGATCTCTATGTTTTCGAATTAGTTGAGACCTGATTTGTGACCCAATATGTGACCTATTCTGGGGAATGTTCCATGTGCACTCAAAAAGAATGTGTGTTCTGGTACTTTAGGACGGAATGATCTGAATATATCTATTAAATCCATCTGGTCCAGCGTGTCATTCAACACCATTGTTTGTTTCCTTCTTGATTTTCTGCTTAAATGATCTGTCCACCACTGTAAGTGGGGTGTTGAAGTCTCCTACTATTATTGTATTATTATGATTGAGGTTTATGTTTTTATTGATTTATGTATCTAGATGCTCTCAATTTAGGGGCATACATACTTACAGTTATATCTTCTTGATGGATTGACTCCTTAATATAATATAGTGCCTTCCTTTACCTGTTGTTACAGTCTTTGGTTTAAAATCTAGTTTCTCAGATATAAGTATGGCTACTCTGGACTTCTTTTCACATCCGTTAATGTGGTAGTTGGTTCTCCATCCCCTCACTTTCAGTCTGCTGATGACATTAGGTTTAAAATGAGTTTCTTTTAGGCAGCATATAAATAGGTCTTGTTTTTTTTAATCAATACCCTGTATCTTGATTGGAGCATTTAGTCCATTTACATTCAAAGTAACTATTATAGACAAATGAATTTAGTTCCATTGTGTTACCTGTAGAGTTGATGTTTCTGGTAATGTTCTTTGTTACTTTCTAGTTTTTGCTGCTTTTGGTCTTTCTTTCCCACTCAAAGAGTCCCCTTAATTATTTCTTGCAGGACTGGCTTAATGGTCATGAACTCCTTTAGTTTTTGTTAGTCTGGAAAGTGCTTTATTGCTCCTTCTATTCTGAATGACAGCATTACTAGATAAAGTATTCTTGAATACATATTTGACAGGCTTAAAGGGCTGTGTTTAGTGTAAGCAGCTTCTATCTCCACAGGGGGCTGCTGTGCTGCTCTCTGAAGTCCATTCATTTTGGTGGTGAGGGGGGAAATGGCTTCACTCCACTCTCTTGTCCCAGACAGGAGATCTCACACCCCCTACCATTCAGGAAGCCCTCACGGAAAAGTGAGGGCTGTCAGTGCACCCAGCATCACAGCTTTCCTGTGTTTTATCTTCAGCATGTAGCTGGGATTAAAAACCAAATATTACCAGACCAGCCACCATGGGGAACCATTCCCCACCCTCAGAAGCACAGCCTCGCTGTCCTATGTCTGGTGTCCTTCATCCAAGAAAAACAGTCCTGTGCCTGTGCAGTCCCCTGACAATGAAAGAGGAGTGTCTGTAGGATCTTTTGTCCTTGGAGAGTCAATATTACCTCTTCCAAATGTACTTCAGGAAGGGGAATAAATATTCTGTCCCAGTGCAACCCAGGAGAACCCTACACCACTCTGTGCATTCCAGGCCCTCTCCCCAGGAGTGCACACCACAGCTCCGCTCTGGAAAAAGTCCCACACTTCCAAAACCTCAGAGTTTGTGCTTCACACACTATCTGAAAAAACAAACAAACAAACACCTGTGACACTCAGTTTCCCTCACTCTCACTCCCCAGTCCAAGTTCTGTGGAGGTTTTCATCCTGTATAAAACACTGCATTGACACTGCACTTTCTCAAACCCTCCCTCTCTCTCTCCCTTTTCTCTCCCCACGGAAAGGATTACCTTCTCTCCACAGAAATGCAGTTTTACTCTACCAAAATTCACTTCCACACACCTCACACTTGTGAGTCTGTCTCTCTCCAATCATGGAGATCCTTCTCCCAGTCCTTAGATTGATTTACTGGTTGTTCCAAGTGATCTTATCTCAATACAGCTATGTTTGAGCAATAAGGAGAACCCAGGTTCCCCCTACTTCTCTGTCATCTTAACCCTTCCTCCAATCTTCTGCCCTTTCCCCCTCTCTTCTTCTTCTGGAACTCCTCTGATGTGAAAGTTATTATATTTTAAGGAGTCACTAAATTCCCTTAGTCTACATTCATGATCTAATACTTTCCTTTCCCTATTTTTTTCAGTTTCATGATTTTCCATAATTTTATTTTTTGTATCACTGGTTTCTTCTTCTGCTTCACCCATCCTCATTGTCATTGCATCTAGTAGGTATTGTATCTTGGTTTATAGCATTTTTAAATTTCAGCCTGACTAGTTTTTAGGTCTTTGATATTTGCATTAAGGGATTCTGTAGTGTCTTCTATGCTTTTCTCAAGACCAGTATCCTTATGATTGTTGCTTTGAATTCTGGTTCAGGCATCTTTCTTACATTTGATTTATTAAATCTTGTCTGAGACTTCTTCCTGATATTTCTTATGGGGTGAATCCCTCCATGTTGTTATTTTGTCTAGGTCACTGTATGTGTGGGGTGGGGGTTGTGTATCAGGAAACCTGTTTTATCCCTGCTCCTGAGAGTGATGACTATATTAAGAAGAGGTCCTGTGTTGTCTTTCTTGGACCTGGTCTTCAGAAAGTGTTTCAGAGTGTGCACTCTACTGTTGTGTTTTGCCTGATCCTTCCCTCAGGTCTGTCCTCTCAGAGTTGCTTCTTGTCTGCAGTGAGGAATGTTTAGACCTTGTCCAGTGTGTGGCAAGTTGTAACTAGTTGTGCTTTGTTTAGCTTGCTAAAAGAAGCTAGGTCCTCCAAATGCACTCCAAGGAGGGGAACTATTTCTCCCGATGTGATCCAGGGGATCCTCCAACCACACTGCCCATACTCCCAGGTCTCTGCCCTCCTTCCCCCTCTAAATCCATTAGGCACAACCCTGACCAATGGCACTGACTTACAAAACTTCAGACTTTGAGCTCTGTTGCATATAAACACTGTGGTAGTTAATCCCTCTCCTTTTCCCAGCATTGGCAAGGGAGCTGGCTTTGAACGGATAATTTTTTTTTAAGATTGTATTACTCAATTTTATTTTACACTAGGTGGTGGGCACAAAGCAATATTCCTTATTCAAGTTGACAATTAGCTTCACTCAGAACACTTTTAATAATACACATAAAAAGAAAGTATTCATCTTACAAATTGTTCTGCAATCCAAATATACAATATATTGGAAAACAATGTTTAGAAAACAAAAGCCAATGTAAAAAAAACAGATTAAAACAACTAGAACAGTACAAGTTTTATATGGCTCTGATTTTACAGTTTTCTTACTGCGTCATCAATGTCAGAAGTCTGTTCCTTCAGCTGGCTCCATTGCTCAGGATTTAAAGGAAATACCTTTTCTTCCGGGTTTCATTTCACCTTTTGGATCCATCCAATATTCTCTCTTTTCCCAGTCAATTGTTTTGGGAAGTTTTTCATGTGTGTGCAATCCCACGTGTGTGCTGCTTTCTCTCTCTCTCTCTCTCTCTCTCTCTCTCTCTCTCTCTCTTCTCTCAGTGATCAAGGCTCCCTCTCTTCCACAGCACCCACAATTCTTTTGTCCCCCAAATCAACTCTCTGCACCTCCTATCTTCCACAATGTGGCCATTTTGCTTTCTAGATATGCAATTTGTTCTCTGTCCTCAGATTTCTTGGGTGCTCAAAAAGATTTTATATTTAACTGACTATTCAAGAGATGAGCCAACAATAGGGTCCCTCTACTACTCCACTATCTTAACTTAGGATCTAGATATGACCCCTGAAACAAGGGAAATAATAAGAAAAATACACTATTGTGACTTTATAAAAATAAGAAGCTTATGCAGAGTGAAGGAAATAATCAGCAAAACTAAAAGGCAACCTATGGAATGGGAGGTGATATCTGCAAATGACATATCCAATGGCCAGTAATCCAAAATCTATAAAGAACTTATTTGGGTTTTTGGTATTAAGTTTCATAATCCAGTTTAAAAGTGAGCAGAAGACATGAATAGACATTTTTTTTCAAAGAATACATTCAGATAGCAAACAGACACATGAAATGATACTCAACATTACTCATCATCGGGGGAAAAAATCAAAACTACAATGAGATATTACCTCACACCTGTCAGAAAGACTAAAATTAACAACTCAGGAAACAACAAGTGTTGGTGAGGATGTGGAGAAAGTGGAAATCTTTTACACTGTTGGTGGGAGTGCAAAATGGATGCATTTTGGAATGCAGCCACTCTGGAAAACAGTTCCTCAAAAAGTTAAAACTAGAACTACCCTATGACCCAGCAATTGCACTACTAGGTATTTATTAAAAGGATACAAAAACACTTATTCAAAGAGATACATATACCTTGATGTTTATGGAAGCATTATTTACAATAGCCAAATTATGAAATAGCCTAGGTGTCTGTTGACTGATGAATAGAAAAAGATGTGTGTGTACACACACACACACACACACACACACACAAATACACAATGGAATATTACTCAGCCATCAAAAAGAATGAACCTTGCCACTTGCAATGAACTGGATAGATAGAGAGTATTATGCTAAGTGGAATAAGTCAGTCAGAGCAAGATAAATACCATATTATTTCACTCGTATGTGAAATTTAAGAAAAAAATGAACATCAAGGGTGGGGATGAAGAAACAGACTATAGAGAACGAACTGATTGTTACCAAAGGGGAGATGGATTAAATGGGTGATGGAGATTAAGGAGGACACTTAGGGTGATAAGTACTGGGTATTGTATGTAAGTGTTGAATCACTAAATTCTACACCTAAAACTAATATCACACCATTTGTTAACTAATTAGAATTTAAGTAAAAAGTTGAATAAAAAATGAATGCTCTTTAATAGAAAAAGATTAAACACAAAACAATAAATAATTTTTACTTTTCTGGTTACCTAAGTATAGATTAAAAGTTTTCTTGAGTGTTAGGCCTTCAATATATCATGTCAGGAATATGAAACTTTTTTTTTAAATATGAAACATTTTTAACTTGCCTAAATGGAATCATCTCTCAATGTAAGGCATTCCTTTCTCACTGGCCCCAGTTAACATTTTCCCTTGTCATGCATGGTGAGCTTGAAGCCAGTAACTCTGTAAGCTTCATCAATGATGAATGCCATGGTTTTCACTTGAGTCATAATAGAGTTTCTATTGTCGTGGTTTTACACCTATGGCATCCAGCTTGTTAGATGTAGGAATTTACTCATGCCATTGGTTACACTTGGGGACTATCTGAAGATTCTGATAGCTGTATTGCAGGCTGAGGTTTGACTACTTCTTCATCATATAAATTTAAGAAACTGTGCTTTCTTGGTTTTGCCAGGTTTTTCTGATGTGTTCTCTGATTGATTAAACTTTGCCCAGTGAGGCATCTGGTGTCCATCCCTTTTAGCATTTTTTTCTGAATGACTTCCCTCGAAAGTCCAAAACTGCTTTTCAATGTACTTTCATGGAAATGATTTTGACATTCATTCAGAACCATGGTAGCCTCTTTGTAGTAAGATCATATTTGTCTAAATGAGAGGAGCAGGTGTATATATCCTAATAATAGAATATATGAGTTCACACTTGAGGATATTAGTAAGACATTGCAGGCATTGAAATAAAATGATGACAGCTTTTTTACCTCAGCCAGAATGTTCCCATGGAGGGGCTTATATTAGATATGTGGTTAGGACATGTCTTTAGATATCTGTTTACAAGAAAATAAATTTTATATGACTTCTTAGTATCATTTGATGTTTCTTTTGGGGCAGTAAGGTAATCTTAATGATGCATATACCACTCATTTTGCAAAGAGAGATTGGTTTGCAGGATACTCTCAATTCTGAAAGACACATCTCGAAAATTTTCCCATTGATAATGTCAATGTGCTAGGCCTTTTGCTCAGTGGGGAATCCATGAGCTCACTGTACTTCATGTTTCTATTTATTACATTAGTTAGATATTTAGCTCTTTATTTATTCTGTATATTGTTTTCATTTATTTATTCTTCCATTGTTTGTTTTAAAATTTTTTTGTATATTTTATTGCAGTTTGATTTGCCAACATATACTATAACACCCAGTGCTCATCCCGTCAAGTGTCCCCCTCAGTGCCCGTCACCAAGTCACCCCATCCCCCACCGCCCACCTCCCCTTCCACTACCCCTTGTTCATTTCCCAGAATTAGGAGTCTCTCATGTATTGTCACCCTCTCTGATGTTTCCCACTCATTTTCTCTCCTTTCCCCTATAATCCCTTTCACTATGTTTTATATGCCCTGTATGAGTAAAACGATATAATGTTTGCCCTTCTCCAACTGACCTACTTCATTCAGCATAATACCCTCCAGTTCCATCCACATCGAAGCAAATGGTGTGTATTCATTTCTAATGGCTAATACTCCATTGTATATATAGACCACATTTTCTTTATCCATTCATCTTTCAATGGACACCGAGACTCCTTCCACAGTTTGGCTATTGTGGACATAATCACTCGGGTTTTAACTGCATCTGTATCTTTTGGGTGAATCTCCGGCAGTGCAGTTTCTGGGTCATAGGGCAGATCTATTTTTAACTCTTTGAGGAACATCCACAGGTTCCAGAGTGGCTGTACAAGTTCACATTCCCACCAACAGTGCAAGAGGGTTCCCCTTTCTGCACATCTTCTCCAACATTTGTTTCCTGTCTTGTGAATTTTCCTCATTCTCACTGGTGTGAGGTATCCCATTGTGGTTTTGATTGTATTTCCCTGATGGCCAGTGATGCGGAGCATTTTCTCATGTGCTTGTTGGCCATGTCTATGTTTTCCTCTGTGAAATTTCTATTCATGTCTTTTGCCCATTTAATGATTGGATTGTTTGGTTCTTTGCTGTTGAGTTTAATAAGTTCTTTATAGATCTTGGAAACTAGCCCTTTATCTGATAGGTCATTTGCAAATATGTTCTCCCATTCTGTAGGTTGTCTTTTAGTTTTGTTCCATCTTCCTACCTTGTTAGAAGCACAAACTCTTCTCTCTGTAGCATTCACAGCTGTTCTCTCTTTAAATCTCAGGCTGAATTCATAGGTTTTCAGGATGATTTGAAAGTTATCTAGGTAAGTTGGTGGGGACAGGTGACTTGGGGACCCTACACTTCCACCATTTTGCCCTGCCCCCCCTTTTATTTCATCTTAATAATTTTTATAAATTTGTAAATGGTTGAATGAAGGTACAATTTTATGCTTTCTCTTACTTTTGTTTTAATAAGTGATTTTTAGTGGTTTGTCTGCCCCCTTCAGGATCTCCCCATCAGCATCTTCAGTATTCCTGGTGGTGCTCCTCTCTGAGCTGCTCCTGTTACTCCTCAAGGAGTGGCTCCATCTCCTCAGTGACTGTCTTCTGCCATTCCGCCTTCCACATACAGAAGCCTGTCAGGTGTGCCTGTGGCTTATCCTCCAAGCCCATAGTGAGCCTCAGTGGTTGCCAACTTGCTCCTTGTCCTTGTGCTTTCAGATGGGGAGGCCTCCTTCAGTTGCTGTCTTGTAGACCATCATGCTTAAGGCTGCAGGCTTTGTCTCCTTACAGCACAGTGGCTGGATTTCAAGAGAAAGTGTTCCAAGAGAACTAGGCAGGAGTGAATTGCATCTTCAATTCTATTGCTGAATTGGAACTTCTTAGATCTTCAGAACCACAGTTCAGAAAGAGCCTGAGTGAATTTTGGCACCCCCTGAGCATGAACACACTCACTAAACATTACCTTGATATTTATTTGACACAAGTTAGCATTAACTTATATTTAAAAAGAACCACATCATGAAGCATTTTACCATGCTGGAGGGATGGAATATGGTACCAGAATAAGGGGCCTACATTTCATCTGGTCTCTTGAATTCATCTAGTTATCTATCAAATCATTCTGAACTTGTGAATTCAACCTGAGATCTAAGAAAAGAATTGCTGCAATTCTAAAAGTGAAAAGCGATGACGTTTTGAAAGGTAAGAGGTGCAGAGATGTGAATCTGAGAGGATATATAGGAAGATAAACCACGGAGGGGAGGGAGCCTCCACAAGCCAGCTATGGTAAAGTAATATAGCAATGGAATACAGAATTGGAACTTTTCAAAGTCTGTTCCTCTGAGGGATATCCCTGCCTGAAGAATGCTCAGGTGGCAAAGCAGGGTAGAATCCTAGGTCGGACAATGTAGTCTCAGGATCCCCAGGGTCACATAAAGGACAGGGGTGCCTGAGTGTGACAGAATTACCAAGCATGGGAACAGGGAAACTGGCTACAATTAATGAGCCCTGGATAGCCCCTCAGCCAGGTGGTACCATAAACCACAAGTCACAGCACAATTGGGCAACTGCTCTTAAAGCAGGGGTCCAGCAAGCTATACCAGTGGGAGACCCTGCTCCTTCCACTGAGAGGAGCATATGTGTGCACCCACTATCTGATAAACATTCCCTGAGCAGGGGCCCAGCAAGCCAGGGACCACAGTGAGACCTGCCACCCTCCCCTGGGGAATTGGTGTGGGTGTGCACCACAAGAGTCTGTAGAGGTTGATGAACACAAAAGAGATTGACTCTTTTCCCCTAAGGGTGCACTGAAGAGTGGGAGCGGTGATCATTCAGCTCTGGGCTGGAGAGCAGGGCACTGCAATTTTTACTTTTCTCCCCCCATCCTCTAAAGGGTGCAAAAAGCCATCAAGGAACAAAAGCCACATAATGCAACCCAAAGAAACTTACACTGAACCTGGCCTCATGGCAAGAGGTGGTGCAACCCTGCCCTGGCAAAGACACCTGGGAATCAGTGCAACAGTCCTCACTCTCAGAAGACCAGCAGGAATATCAGTCCAATACCAATTATATGGATCATTCAGGACTTAAAAACTCCTGTTTGGGGAAAATAGTATATAGAATTTGAGGGTTTTGTTCTCATGAATCTTTAGTCTTTCAGTTTAAATTTTTTCTTTTCAACTCATTTCTTATTTTATCAACTATTTTTAAGTCTTTTTCTAATTTTCATTTTTACATCTATATTTTATAGATATATTCATTTTTGCTCCCTTTTACTGTATTCAGTTTTTTAAAAGATTTTATTTATTTATTCATGAGAAACAGAGAGAGAGAGAGAGAGAGAAAGAGAGAGAGACAGGCATAGGCAGAAGCAGGCTCCATGCAGGGAGCCTGACGTGGGACTCAATCCTGGGTCTCCAGGATCAAGCCCTGGGCTGAAGGTGGTGCTAAACCACTGAGCCACCCGGGTTGCCCTGTATTCAATTTATATATATATATATATATATATATATATATATATATATATTTAACTTTCTTTACAATTTTGGGATTTCGTGTCCTCTGACACAGACCAAAATACACCCAGGACCAAGTGGATCACTCTGTTTCGTCCACGTGTGAAATTATATGTTGTCTTTTTTCCCTTTTAATTTTCTTTTCTTTTCTTTGGTTTCTGACCTCTTTGGATTTGTCTAGTGTGTATTTCACTGATATTTTTTATTTTGTTCTCTCATCTATTCTTCTCTGGACAAAATGACTAGGAGAGATTCATGGTGAAAGAAAGAACCAGAGGTATAACTTTCTGCCATAGATCTAATTGATATGGATATAAGTAAAATGTCAGAACTAGAATTCAGAATAAGGATGATAAAGTTACTACCTGGGCTTGCAAAAAAAAAGCATAAAACACAGTAGAGAATCTCTTAGTGCAGAAATAACATCTAATTAGGTCAAAATTTAAAATGCTTTAACTGAAATGTAGCCTAAAATTGATGCTCTAACAGCTTAGGGTTAATGAGGCAGAAGAGAGAGTCAGTGACATAGAAAACAAAATGATGGAAAGGAAGTAAGCTGAGGAAAAGAAAGTAAAACAACTAATGCACCTTTAGGTAAGGCTTCAAGAAATCAGCTATACTATAAAGTGAAATAATATTAGAATTATTGGGGTCCCAAAGGAAGAAAGAGGGAGAGGGACAGAAGGTATATTTGACCAAATCATACTTGAAATCTTCCCTAATCTGGGTAAGGAAACAGGCAGTCAAGTCCAGGAGGCACAGAGAAACCCCCTCAAAATCAATAAAATAGACCAACACCCTGACATATAATAGTAAAGCTTTCAAATTTCAGAGATAAAGAGAAAATCCCGAAAGTAACTCAGACAAGAGGTCTTTAATGTACAAGGGTAGAAATATTAGACTGGCAGAGGACCTATCCATAGAAACCTAACATTCCAGAAAGGACTGGCATGATATATTCAGATTACAAAATGAGGAAAACATGCATCCAAGAATACTTTATCCAGCAAGGCTCATTCAGAATGGAAGGATAGATAAGGAGCATCCAGGACAAACAGAAACTAAAAGAATTTGAGATTACTAAAACAGCCCTGCAAGAAAGATTAAAGAGGATCCTGTAAGCAAAGAAAGAGCCCAAAGTAATATAGATCAGAAAGGAACAGAGACAATTTACAGAAACGGACTTTATAGGTAATAAAATGGCACTAAATTTGTACCTTTCAATAGTTACTCTGAATGTAATTGAGCTAAATGTCCCAATTGAAAGACACAGGGTATCAGGTTGGATAAAAAAGCAAGACCCATCCATATGCTATCTACAAGAGACTCATTATAGAACCAAAGATGCCTCCACATTGAAAGTGAAGGGGTAGAGAATGACTTATCATGCTAATGAACATCAAAAGAAAGCTGGGGTAGCAATACTTATATCAGACAAATTAGTTTCTAAACCAGACTGTAGTAAGGGATGAAGAGGAACAGCATATCATACCTAAATGGCCCATCCAACAAGAACATGGAGATAAGAGCAGTCACTTATATAAACCAATTAATAACAAATTTAAAGAAACACATTGAAATTCCCCTGGCTATTCGGGGTCTTTTCTGATTCCACACAAATCTTAAAATAATTTGTTCTAACTCTCTGAAGAAAATTAAACACCAATAAAAAATAAATGTATTATTAAAAAAATAAACACATTGATAATAATACGATAATAGTAGGGGACTTTAACACTCCTCTCAGAGAAATGGATAGATAATCTACCATTTCAACAATATCAACAAGAAAACAAGGGCTTTGAAGGACACACAGGACCAGATGGACTTCACAGATATATACAAAGCATTCCTAAAGCACCAGAATACACATTCTTCTTGCCTGCACATAGAACATTCTCCAGAATAGAACACATGCTCGTTCACAAATCAGATCTCAACTGATACCAAAAGATGGGGATTATTCCTTGCTTATTTTCAGATCACAATGCTTTGAAACTTGAATTTAAACACAAGAGTAAATTTGGAAAGAACTCAAACACATGGACATTAAAGAGCATGTCACTGAAAAATGAATGCATCTGCTAGGATATTAAAGAGGAATTTTTTAAATTCATGGAAACAAATGAAAGCACAATTGTTCAAAACATTTTGGATGCAGTACAGGCATTCCTAAAAAGAAAGCACATAGCAATACAACCCTTTCTCAAAAAATTTAAAAAGTCTCAAATACTAGAGTTAAACTTACACCTAAAGGATCTGGAGAAAGAACAGAAAATAATGCCTAAAAACCAAGCAGGAGAAGACAAATAATAAAGTTTAGAGAAGAAATCAATGAAATAGAAACTAAAAGAACAGTAGAACATATCTTTCTTTGAAAGAATTAATAAAATTGATAAAACCCTTGCATTACTTATCAAAAATAAGAAAGGACCCAAATCAATAAAATCATGAATGAAAAAGAGGAGATCATGACCAACACCAAGAAAATACAATTTTAAGAACATATTAGAAGCAAATATATGCCAACAAATTAGACAATCTGGAAGAAATGGATGCATTCCTAGAGACCTAAAAACTACTAAAACTAAATAAATTTTTTTAAAAAAGGGATCCCTGGGTGGCGCAGCGGTTTGGCACCTGCCTTTGGCCCAGGGTGCGATCCTGGAGACCCGGGATCGAATCCCACATCAGGCTCCCGGTGCATGGAGCCTGCTTCTCCCTCTGCCTGTGTCTCTGCCTCTCTCTCTCTCTCTCTCTGTCTGACTATCATTAATAAATAAATAAAATTAAAAAAAACTACTAAAACTGAAAAAGGAAGAAATAGTAAACCTGAACAGACCCGTAACCAGCAAAGAAATTGAACCATCAAAAATCTCCCAACAAATAATAGTTCAGGACCAGATGGCTTTTGGGGGGAATTCTCCCAAACATTTAAAGAAATAATACTTATTCTCCTGAACCTGTTTTAAAAAAATAGAAATGGAAGGAAAACTTCCAAAATGATTCTATGAGACCAGCGTTACTTTGATCCCCAAACCAGACAAAGACCCCACCAAAAAGGAGAATTACAGATCAATATCTTTGATGAACATGGATGAAAATTCTCACCAAGATACTAGCCAATAGAATCCAATAGTACATTAAAATAATTATTCACCATGACCACGTGAGATTTATTTCTTGGCTGCAAGGATGGTTCAACATTCACAAATCAAAGTGATACATCACATTAATAAAAGGACAAGAACCATATAATACAATTGATGTAGAAAATGTATTTGACAAAATACACCATCCTTTCTTGATTAAAACTCTCCACAGTGTAGAGGGAGAGGGAACATACATCAATATCATAAAAGCCATATATGAAAAGCCCACAGCAAATATCATTCTCTTTTTTTACATAAATTTATTTTTATTGGTGTTCTATTTGCCAACATATGGAATAACACCCAGTGCTCATCCCATCAAGTGCCCCCCTCAGTGCCCATCACCCAGTCACCCCCACCTCCCGCCTACCTCCCCTTCCACCACCCCTAGTTTGTTTCCCAGAGTTAGGAGTCTCTCATGTTCTGTCTCCCTTTCTGATATTTCCCACTCATTTTTTCTCCTTACTCCTTTATTCCCTTTCACTATTTTTTATATTCCCCAGATGAATGAGACCATATAATGTTTGTCCTTCTCCGATTGACTTATTTCACTCAGCATAATACCCTCCAGTTCCATCCAGGTAGAAGCAAATGGTGGATATTGCACTGCTGGGGATTTACCCCAAAGATACAGATGGCAATGAAATGCCAGGACACCTGCACCCCGATGTTTATAGCAGCAATGTCCACAATAGCCAAACTGTGGAAGAAGCCTCGGTGTCCATCTAAAGATGAATGGATAAAGAAGATGTGGTTTATGTATACAATACCAAAATACCATCAGCATTTTTCACAGAGCTGGAACAAATAATCCTAAAATTTTTATGGAACCTTAAAAGACCCTGAATAGCCAGAGGAATGTTGAAAAAGAAAACCAAAGCCAGGGGCATGACAATGTCTGGCTTTAAGCTGTGTTTACAAAGATGTAATCGTCAAGACAGTATGATACTGGCACAAAAACAGACACACAGATCAGATCAGTGGAACAGAATAAAGAACCCATAAATGGACTCTCACCTCTATGGTCAAGTAAACTTCAACAAAGCAGAAAATAATATACAATGGAAATATTACAGTATCTTCAATAAATGGTGTTGGGAAAATTGGACAGCCACTTATGAAAAGTGAAACTGGATCATTTTCTTACACCATATACAAAGATAAATTCATAATGTTTGAAAGACCTAAATGCGAGACAGGGATCCATCAAAATCACAGACATCAACCTCTTTGACCTTGACCACAGCAACTTCTTGCTAGACACATCTCCAAAGGCAAAAATGAATCAATTGAGACTTCATCAATATAAAAATCTTCTGCACAGCAAAGGAAACAGTCAACCTAAGTAAAAGGCAACCTACAGAATGGGAAAAGATTTTATTTATTTATTCATGAAAGATATTTGCAAATGACATATCAGATAGGGAACTAGCATCCAAGATCTAGAATTTATCAAACTCAACCCCCCAAAACCAATCCAATCAAGGAATGGGAAGAAGACATAAACAGATATTTCTCCAAAGAAGACATAGAAATGGCCAAGAGATGAAAAAATGCTCCACATCACTTACAATCAGGGAAAAACAGATCCAAACCACAATGAGATACCACCTTACACCAGTGAGAATGGTGAAAATTAACAAGACAGGAAGCAACAAATGGAGGGGATGTGGAGAAAGGGGAATACTCTTACACTATTGGTGGGAATGCAAGCTGGTACAGCCACTCTGGAAAATGGTACAGAGATTCCTCAAGAAGTTAAAATTACATCTACCCAGCAATTTTGAACTACTAGGTATTTACCCCAAAGATATAAATGTAGTGATCTGAAGAGGCACCTGCACCAATATTCATAGCAGCAATGTCCACAATACCAAAATGTGGAAAGAGACAAGATATCATTGACAGATGGCTGGATAAAGAAGATCTATATAGAGATAGATAGAGATAGAAAGATGGATAATAAAATATATATATTTGGAAAAATAAATATTATTAAAATGTCTATAAAATGTCAACATTCACAAATCAAATATATATATATTATATATATATAATATATATATATATATATTTCTTACTCCTCAAAAAGGATGAAAACTTACCATTTACATCAATGTTGGTGGAATTGGAGGGTATTATGCTGAATTAAATAAGTCAATCAGAGAAAGACAAGTATATGGTTTCACTCATATGGGGAATACAAGCAAAAACACAAAGGATCATAGGGCAAAAGATGAATGGATAAAGAAGATATGGTATATGGTATATATATATATATATTTATATATATATATATATACACAGATATGGTATATATATATATATATACACACACACAATGGAATATTACTCAGCCATTAGAAATGATGAATACCCACTATTTGCTTCGATGTGGATGGAAATGGAGGGTATTATGCTAAGTGAAATGGAGGGTATTATGCTAAGTTCGGAGAAGGGCAAACATTTTATGGTTTCACTCATAAGGGGAATATAAAAAATACTGAAAGGGATTATAGGGGAAAGGAGAGAAAACGAGTGGGAAAAATTAGAGAAGGCAACAAAACATGAGAGACTCCTAACTCTGGGAAATGAACAAGGAGTAGTGGAAGGGGAGGCGGGCAAGGGGATGGGGTGACTGGATTATGGGCACTGAGGGGGGACTTGACGGGATGAGTACTGGATGTTATACTATACATTGGCAAATTGAACTCCAATAAAAATATACATATTAAAAAAGAGAAAGCTAAATGGGAAGTCATCACAGGGGAGAAAAACCAAGAGAGACTATTAACTATAGGAAACAAACTGAAGGTTGCTGGAGCAGAGGTGGTGGGGTGGGGTAATTTGGTGATGAGCATAAAGGAGGGCACAGGAGCACTGAGTGTTATATACAGTTGATAAAGTATGGAACACTCCACCTTAACCCAAGTATATACTATATGTTGGCTAATTGAATTTAAATTTTAAAAAGTAATAATTGACAGATATTTTTATTATGATTCTATTACAATAAAATAATGTTTCTGGAGATTTTTCTCTGATCTGATCCTTTCTTATCTTTGTCACTTTGGGTCTCTCCTTTCCACACAGAGTCCTCTTTAATATTTCTTGCTGGACTGGTTTAGTCCTTACAACTCCTTTCATTTCTGTTTGGGAAACTTTTTATCTCTCTCTCTCTCCTTCTATCTGAGTGATATCCTTCCTGGGTAGAGTATTCTTGATTGTACATTTTTACCATTCAGCACATGAATATATGTGCTTGAATATATCATGCCACTCTCTTCTGGCCTGTCAAATTTCTGTTGAGAAATCTCCAGGTAGATTTATTAGGTTTTTGCCTTGTAAGGCAAGGACTTCTTTTGTCTTGCTGATTTGAAGATTTTTCCCTTATTAATATATTTTCAAATTTAGTTGCAATATATCTTGGTGTTGGCCTGCTTTTGTTGATTTCAATGGGAGTTCTCTCTGCTTCCTAGATTTGGATGTCTGTTTCCTTCCCCAGATTAGAGAAATTTTCAGGTATTATTACTTCAAATAAAATTTCTATCCCCCTTTTCTCTCTCTTCTTCTAGGACTCCTATAATATGAATGCTATTATGTTTGATGTAGTCAGTAAGTTCCCTAAGTCTATTCTTGTGTTGCATACTTCTATTTTTTCTTTAGCATTGCTTTCCACTACCTTGTCTTTACATCACTATTTGTTTGTGTTTTTCCTTCAGCCTTCTGTTCATTTCATCAAGTATATTTCCAATCTTAAACACTGTACTTTTCATCTTTAATTGGATATTTTTTAACTTTTTGATATCTTTGATAATGGTCTCCTGATATCTTCTATTATTTTTTCAAACCCAGTGAATATCCTTATGATTGTTGCTTTAAATTCTCCATCAGACATGTTATTTATGTCTTTTGCTTATATCTCTGGTCATGACCTTAGCTTGTTCCTTTATTTGGGATAACCTTCTCCATCTTCACATTTTGTCGAAGTCTCTGCCTTCTTCCTTGTGGTAGTTATGAGTACTACTCCTGAAAGCAATAGCCTTATGAAGAAGAAGTCTTTTAGTGCCCAGAGCCTGGCACTTCAAGGAGTGTGTCTGGTGTGTTGTATGTGCTCTGCTGTTGCATTTTGGATGTTCTATCCTTCAGGTCAGTCATCTGCAGAGGCTCTCCTTGCCTGCTATGGGCAATGTTTGTCCCTGACCTTAATGTGGCAAGTTTTAACTAGGTGTGCTTTTGTTTGCTTGTGAAATTATACCTGTCACCACTTCCACTGGATCTGAAGCCCTACAGAACTTTCTGGTGACATGGTGTGAGAGTAATTTGTGCTGGTCTTTTGGGGGAATGGGCTCACTATACTGGGCCTGATGCATGTGTGACTGAGGAGGCAGTCCCACCAGATTACAGATTACCACCAGTCCCAGGGTGGTAGGTCTTGGTACATGCAAGTTATGTATCCAGTGTCAATGAGTGCTGATTCCCACAGGTGGCTGTGTATTTTTGCTGAGAGTCTAGCGACAGAAATGGCTCTGGCCAGCTCTTTGTTCCCAAAGAGGTATCTTTCTGAATAATCCTTATCAGGGGTATGCTCCAAGAAGAGAAAATAATCTTCCCACTGTGTGCCCCAGGCTTTCTTCATATTGCTGTTTTTATACTGTTTTTGATTACCTTCTCTCCAGGAGCAGAATAGTGTCCTTGGGACTCTATCCCTGCCAAATATACTAACCTTTAAGACTCCAGTATTTAAGCCCCACTGGTTGTAAGAACTTGTAAAGCTCAACTCACCTTATTTTTCAAGCCAATGGCTTTGGGGAAATGTTCTCCTTGTGTATTCCCCTGTGTACTCCAGTCTCTCTCCCTGCTCTCTGTGACCATGGTTCCCTTCTCTCTGAAGCACCTGAAACCCATTTCTCCCATAAACCATGTCTCTACACTTCCTAGCTTCTTCAGTATGGCCTCTTCTCTCCCTTTAGTTGTGGATTTTGTTCTGTCACCCTTAAGGTCTATTTCTGGGGTATTTAGGATGATTGATATTATCTAGTTGTGTTCATGGGATGAGGTGAGTCTAGGATCCTCCTAGCCCACCACCATCTTCCCTTACCCAATAATTTTGACTTTTTTGTCAGGAAATTCATAAATCTACATTTACTTGGGGTTAATTTATTGAAGCTTGTTTAGTTACCTTTGGTGGTTTCATGTTTGCCTGATTCTTGATTCATGATTTATGTAGAGTAGCACTGATGTCCATATATTTGACAGAAAAAATTGTCTTCCTTTCTTTATACACTGTTGTCAGTAGATCAGTCTTAGGGCTATGTGAGGATCTGCAGTTGAGACTAAAGTCAGTGGGTCAGTAACCAGAAGCAGAGATGGGTGTGTTTCCTCCCATGTATCTGAGTGGGCAAGAATGACTCCAGACTGTGGCAGACAGTTCTAGGGCCAGTCCATAGAGCCACTTCAGTATTCACAGTCAGGTCTGAGACTGACAAACTACTACCAGGGTCACAGGTGAGCATAGCTCTTCTAGGGTCTCTTGGTGAACGAGGCTGCATGCAAGACCACAACGAAGCAGAGTTGGAGCTGAACCCATAGTGGGATGATATTATTTTTAATCTGCAAAGAGGACTACATTTAGTGAGTTTACCATTAAGGGGGTATGAGCCTGCCTTCTTAAAGCAGCCTTCTTTAGTCTTGGGTCTCTACTGGAATTTCACAATCTCCTACCTAGATCCCAAAGCTCTCACAAAACCATTTTTATCCATGGATGGCTGCCATCCACTGTTTGTCTTGGGGCACACAAGCTAGGAATTTCCTACTTTGTCATTTTGCTCCATCTATTATTTTTTTAAAATATATTGTAGTTTTAAGTTCTAGAATTACTATTTTATTCATGCTTATAATTTCCATTTTTCTTATGAGATCTATTAACACATAGTCATAATTTTCTATGCATTCTACAGAACAGACTTAAAATTTTTTCTGTGTTCCTCCTAAAATATGGTCATCTCCCTGTCAGTTTTAAGGACTACAGTTTACATTTTTTGCTTCATCTTGCCTTATTCTTTTCTGTACATTATACATTTTGACTAGAATAAGAATGGAAACTTACTTGCACTGCCCTTTTTGTTTTGTTTTCAGACAGTATCTAGTTGCTTAGGGAGAAGGAGTTATTCTGATTTTACCATAAGTCCAGCTTATCTAGAGCTGAGGAATGGCTTTTATATTATATCATCTGCTCATCCTTTTAAGTACATCTATATTTTTCTTTGTGTGCATGCTATATTTGTAAATCATAAATGTTATCTTGACTTTTTAGATATTTTGCTATATTGAGGAATTTGATTTGAATATTAGCACCTTTCTAGTGCATTTTAAGTAGCTAACCAATACTAATTATTGCTAATTTGTTCCCTTGGTCAATGTAGTTGTTAATATTTTACATGTATTAATAGATGTATTTATTATATCTATTTATTTTCAATTATTTGCTGTTAATATTTGATGCTTTTGCATTAAACTGCATTAAACTAAAAAGAAGAAAAAATAAAAAAAAAAGAAACTGCATTAAACTAAATGCAGATATTGGGAAGTCAGCCAGATCAGGAAAATGACAAAAGTATTCTTTTCTTAGGGTATTTTTTGTGACTTCTAAAAGGAAATATATTTTGGATAATGGTAATGAGGAATGGATTTTGTTTTAAAATATCTAGATATTTGGGAGCATTTACAGATTAATGAAGGCAAGTCATAGAATAGATTTGGTTTGTATGTGTTGTGTATTAAAATAATTGCTCCAAGTGAGATAAAACAGAGAATGGTATAGGGTAATGGTCCTATACTTTCAATATGGACATATATTTTCTCTCCAGAGACTATAGATTGATCAAATGAAAGTATTATCACATTGTCAGATAGATCCTAACATAATTTATTAATCTTTTAAGAGATATAACTCAACCTCCTGGTTAACTCCTGATTCTTTTTTTTTTCTATCTTATTGAATAAATATATCAGGATTAAAAACTCTTCAACTGGACGATGAGGGGCAAGATGGCGGAAGAGTAGGGTCCCCAAGTCACCTGTCCCCACCAAATTACCTAGATAACCTTCAAATCATCCTGAAAATCTATTAATTCGGCTGAGATTTAAAGAGAGAACAGCTGGAACGCTACAGTGAGAATTCACGCTTCTATCAAGGTAGGAAGACGCGGGGAAAAAAGAAATAAAGAAACAAAAGGTATCCAAGGGGGAGGGGCCTCACGAGGAGCCGGGCTAAGGCCACTGTGAGTGTCCCCAGGATAGGAAAGCCCCTTCCCAAAGAAGCAGGAGCTGCACCAATCTTCCCGGGCGGAAAGGCGCTCCCAGGGAGTTAGAGGAGGACCCAGGAGGGCTGGGATGCCCTCAGGCTCCCTGGGACACTAACAGACGCCTGCGCCCCGGGGAGAGTGCGCCGAGCTCCCTAAAAGGCTGCAGCGCACAGGGCTGGACCCGGGAGCAGCTGGGAGGGGATCGGGCGGCACCGCGGAGGGGTCTATGTGGCTGGAGCGCAGGCCCGGGAGCACAGGGGCCAGGGACACAGCCCAGGATCCGGCCTCCCCCCAGGAGAGGCAGAGGCCAGGAGTGCCCAGGACAGCAAGGACGCTCCTGTCCCGAGCTGAGCAGATCAGCGGCCCCGTCCCTGGAGCATCCGGGCCCTGCAGATGGAGAGCTCTGTAGTTACTGTGGGAGCTGACTACAGGGTTCCAGAGCTGGCTGCTGCCACTATGGTTGTTCCCCCTGGGGCCTCACGGGGTAAACAACCCCCACTGAGCCTCACAGTGGCCGCACCGAATAAACAAAATAAACATCACTCACTGAGCCCTGCACCAGGCAAGGGGCAGAGCAGCTCCCCCAAGTGCTAACACCTGAAAATCAGCACAACAGGCCCCTCCCCCAGAAGACCAGCTAGACGGACAGGGAAAAAACAAATTATTGACCAAGCAGCACTGGAAAGTTCCAGGGGAAGTCAAGGAACTTACAGTATACAGAATCAGAGGATACTCCCCCTTGGTTGTTTTTTTGTTGTTTTTTCTTTCTTTTTGATTTCTGTTTGCTTCCTTCCTCCCCCAATTTTTTCTTTATTCTCTCTTTTTCTTCTCTTTTTTCTGTTTCCCTTTTTCTCTTCCTTTTTTTCTTTTTGCTTTTTTTCTTTTTATTTCCTTCTTTCTCTTCTCTCTTTTTCTCCTTTCCCCAATACAACTTGTTTTTGGCCACTCTGCACTGAGCAAAATGACTACAAGAAAAAACTCATCTCAAAAGAAAGAATCAGAAACAGTCCTCTCTCCCACAGAGTTACAAAATTTGGATTACAATTCAATGTCAGAAAGCCAATTCAGAAGCACTATTATAAAGCTACTGGTGGCTCTAGAAAAAAGCATAAAGGACTCAAGAGACCTCATGACTGCAGAATTTATATCTAATCAGGCAGAAATTAAAAATCAATTGAATGAGATGCAATCCAAACTAGAGGTCCTACTGAAGAGGGTTAATGACGTGGAAGAACGAGTGAGTGACATAGAAGACAAGTTGATGGCAAAGAGGGAAACTGAGGAAAAAGAGACGAAAAAAGATCATGAGGATAGATTAAGGGAAATAAGTGACAGCCTGAGGAAGAAAAACCTATGTTTAATTGGGGTTCCCGAGGGCACCGAAAGGGACAGAGGTCCAGAATATGTATTTGAACAAATCATAGCTGAGAACTTTCCTAATCAGGGAAGGGAAACAGGCATTCAGATCCAGGAAATAGAGAGATCCCCCCCTAAAATCAGTAAAAACTGTTCAACGTCTCGACATTTAATAGTTAAGCTTGCAAATTCCAAAGATAAAGAGAAGATCCTTAAAGCAGCAAGAGACAAGAAATCCCTAACTTTTATGGGGGAGAAGTATTAGTAACAGCAGACCTCTCCACAGACACCTGGCAGGCCAGAAAAGGCTACAAGGATATATTCAGGGTCCTAAATGAGAGAAACATGCAACCAAGAATACTTTATCCAGCAAGGCTCTCATTCAGAATGGAAGGAGAGATAAAGAGCTTCCAAGACAGGCAGGAACTGAAAGAATATGTGACCTCCAAACCAACTCTGCAAGAAATTTTAAGGGGGACTCTTAAAATTCCCCTTTAAGAAGAAGTCCAATGGAACAATCCACACAAACAGGGACTGAATAGATATCATGATGACACTAAACTCACATCTTTCAATAGTAACTCTGAACGTGAATGGGCTTTTGACCCCATCAAAAGGCAGGGTGTCAGACTGGATAAAAAAGCAAAATCCATCTATCTACTGTCTACAAGAGACTCATTTTAGACAGAAGGACACCTACAGCCTGAAAATAAAAGGTTGGAGAACAATGTATCATTCGAATGGTCCTCAAAAGAAAGCAGGGGTAGCCATCCTTATATCAGATAAACTAAAATTTACCCGAAGACTGTAGTGAGAGATTAAGAGGGACACTATATCATACTTAAAGGATCTATCCAACAAGAGTACTTAACAATCCTCAATATATATGCCCCAAATGTGGGAGCTGCAAAATATATCAATCAATTCATAACCAAAATTAAGACAGATTATAATACACTTATACTTGATGACTTCAATCTACCACTTTCTACACACAATAGGTCTTCTAAACACAACATCTCCAAAGAAACAAGAGCTTTAAATGATACACTGGACCAGATGGATTTCACAGATATCTACAGAACTTTACATCCAAACGCAACTGAATACACATTCTTCTCAAGTGCACATGGAACTTTCTCCAGAATAGACTACATACTGGGTCACAAATCAGGTTTTAACTGATACCAAAAGATTGGGATCGTCCCCTGCATATTCTCAGACCATAATGCCTTGAAATTAGAACTAAATCACAACAAGAAGTTTGGAAGGACCTCAAATACGTGGAGGTTAAGGACCATCCTGCTAAAAGATGAAAGGGTCAACCAGGAAATTAAGGAAGAATTAGAAAGATTCATGGAAACTAATGAGAACGAAGATACAACCATTCACAATCTTTGGGATGCAGCAAAAGCAGTCCTGAGGGGGAAATACATCACAATACAATCATCCATCCAAAAACTGGAAAGAACTCAAATACAAAAGCTAAACTTACATCTAAAGGAGCTAGAGAAAAAACAGCAAATAGATCCTACATCCAGCAGAAGAAGAGAGTTAATAAAGATTCGAGCAGAACTCAAAGAAATTGAGACCAGAAGAACTGTGGAACAGATCAACAAAACCAGAAGTTGGTTCTTTGAAAGAACTTATAAGATAGATAAACCATTAGCCAGCCTTATTAAAAAGAAGAGAGAGAAGACTCAAATTAATAAAATCATGAATGAGAAAGGAGAGATCACTACCAAGACCAAGGAAATACAAACGATTTTAAAAACATTATGAGCAGCTATATGCCAATAAATTAGGCAATCTAGTAGAAATTGACACATTTCTTGAAAACCACAAACTACCAAAACTGGAACAGGAAGAAATAGAAAACCTGAACAGGCCAATAACCAGGGAGGAAATTGAAGCAGTCATCAAAAAACTTCCCAATACACAAAAGTCCACTGACAGATGGCTTCCCTGGGGAATTCTATCAAACGTTTAAAGAAACCATACCTATTCTACTAAAGCTGATCGGAAAAATAGAAAGAGATGGAGTACTTCCATACTCATTCTATGAGGCCAGCATCACCTTAAATCCAAAACCAGACAGACCCCACCAAAAAGGAGAATTATAGACCAATATCCCTGATGAACATGGATGCAAAAATTCTCAAGAAGATACTAGCCAGTAAGATCCAACAATACATTAAGAAAATTATTCACCATGACCAAGTAAGATTTATTCCCAGGACACAAGGCTGGTTCAACACTCGTAAAACAATCAATGTGATTCATCATATCAGCAAGAGAAAAACCAAGAACCGTATGATCCTCTCAATAGGTGCAGAGCAAGCATTTGAAAAAATACAGCATCCATTCCTGATCAAAACTCTTCAGAGTGTAGGGATAGAGGGAACATTCCTCAACATCTTAAAAGCCATCTACGAAAAGCCCACAGCAAATATAATTCTCAATGGGGAAGCACTGGGAGCCTTTCCCCGAAGATCAGGAACCAGACAGGGATGTCCACTCTCACCACTGCTATTCAACATAGTACTGGAAGTCCTCGCCTCAGCAATCAGACAACAAAAAGAAATAAAAGGTATTCAAATTGGCAAAGAAGAAGTCAAACTCTCCCTCTTCGCCAATAACATGATACTCTACATAGAAAACCCAAAAGCTTCCACCCCAAGATTGCTCGAACTCATACAGCATTTTGGTAGCATGGCAGGATACAAAACCAATGCCCAGAAATCAGTGGCATTTCTATACACTAACAATGAGACTGAAGAAAGAGAAATTAAGGAGTCAATCCCATTTACAATTGCACCCAAAAGCATAAGATACTTAGGAATACGCCTATCCAAAGAGGTAAAGGATCTATACCCTAAAAACTATAGAACACTTCTGAAAGAAATTGAGGAAGACACAAAGAGATGGAAAAATATTCCATGCTCATGGATTGGCAGAATTAAGATTGTGAAAATGTCAATGTTACCCAGGCCAATTTACACATTCAATGCAATCCCTATCAAAATACCATGGACTTTCTTCACAGCATTAGAACAAATTATTTTAAGATTTGTGTGGAAACAGAAAAGACCCCAAATAGCCAGGGGAATTTAAATAAAGAAAATCATAGCTGGGGGCATCACAATGCCAGATTTCAGGTTGTACTACAAAGCTGTGGTCATCAAGACAGTGTGGTACTGGCAGAAAAACAGACACATAGACCAATGGAACAGAATAGAGAATCCAGAAATGGACCTTCAACTTTATGTTCCAGTAATATTCGACAAAGCAGGAGAGACTATCCACAGGAAGAAAGACAGTCTCTTATATGGTGCTGGGAAAATTGGACATCCACATGCAGAAGAATGAAACTGGACCACTCTCTTGCACCATACACAAAGATAAACTCAAAATGGATGAAAGATCTAAATGTGAGACAAGATTCCATCAAAATCCTAGAGGAGAACATAGGCAACACCCTTTTTGAACTCGGCCACAGTAACTTCTTGCAAGATACATCCATGAAGGCAAGAGAAACAAAAGCAAAAATGAACTATTGGGACCTCATCAAGATAAGAAGCTTTTGAACAGCAAAGGATACAGTCAACAAAACTGAAAGTCAACCTACAGTTTGGGAGAACATATTTGCAAATGACGTATCAGATAAAGGGCTAGTTTCCAAGATCTATAAAGAACTTATTAAACTCAACAGCAAAGAAACAAACAATCCAATCATGAAATGGGCAAAAGACATGAACAGAAATCTCACAGAAGAAGACATAGACATGGCCAACATGCACATGAGAAAATGCTCTGCATCACTTGCCATCAGGGAAATACGAATCAAAACCACAATGAGATACCACCTCATACCAGTGAGAATGGGGAAAATTAACAAGGCAGGAAACCACAAATGTTGGTAGGATGTGGAGAAAAGGGAACCCTCTTGCACTGTTGGTGGGAATGTGAACTGATGCAACCACTCTGGAAAACTGTGTGGAGGTTCCTCAAAGAGTTAAAAATAGATCTGCCCTACGACCCAACAATTGCACTGTTGGGGATCTACCCCAAAGATACAGATGCAATGAAATGCCAGGACACCTGCTCCCCAATGTTTCTGGCAGCAATGTCCACAATAGCCAAACTGTGGAAGGAGCCTCGGTGTCCATTGAAAGATGAATGGGTAAAGAAGATGTGGTCTATGTATACAATGGAATATTACTCAGCCATTTGTAATGACAAATATCCACCATTTGCTTAGACGTGGTTGGAACTGGAGGGTATTATGCTGAGTGAAGTAAGTCAATCAGAGAAGGACAAACATTATATGGTCTCATGCATTTTGGGAATATAAATAATAGTGAATGGGAATAAAGGGGAAGGGAAAAGAAATGGGTAGGAAATATCAGAAAGGGAGACAAAACATGGAAGACTCCTAACTCTGGGAAATGAACTAGGGCTGGTGGAAGGGGAGGAGGGCAGTGTTTGGGGATGACTGGGTGGCGGGCACTGAGGGGTGGCACTTGACGGGGTGAGCACTGCGTGTTATTCTGTATGTTGGCAAATTGAACATAAATAAAAAATAAATTTATTATTAAAAAAAACTCTCCAACTGCAATATCACTTAATGTGTCACTCTAATGAAGATTCTGGGAAGCTTCTGGAGCTGCCATTATAACCAGATATACTGAAGTCAAGTTCAATATCTACCTGTCCTTTTTTCTACTGTAAGATAAGGACAAGTAGTAAACTGTTAAGAGCATTAGTGTGGTATGAGGAATGATAATTGGTTGGTTCTGGTCCTGTCTGGATCAAGAATAAGCATAAGTACCTGGGGTTGCTGAGGTCCAGCTAAGTGGCCTTCTAATAAGACAAATAAAACTCACTTTTAGTACTGCTCAATTGATGAAGTCATCAGTAATCCTCATAAAAGTTCTCATATACCCCTTTCTAATAATCCTCAATAATCTCACAATACTCCTACTATATTCTTTTCATTTTTCACATCACAGGGCATTTTTAACATCACAAGGTATTTTCAGTCTTTATTGAGTGAATACAGCTTTAGAATTTCCGTAGAAATAACTACCATATACTTATTTAAATAGCTCAGCAGAGAGAATTATTGGCCATTTGCAAAGTAAAGAACTCAAGGAGGAAACAAATGAATAAATGATATGACAGAAATGACGAAGGATCTAGCAACTGTGGTGTTTGTGGCAAGGGGTGTCTGTATGATTAATTAAAGCAGAACTAATATTATGTATTATTTTAATTTCATGCATTGTCTCATATGACCTATTTTTTTGTAATGTTTTACAGATCAAATGGTAGAAGAGGTGTCTGGTTTTTTTCAAGTTAATAAGTTACTTTCAGGAAAGAAAGGTGAGTTGCTATCCTGGTGCTTTTGAAATTATATGTTTCATGACTAGTAATGTCAATATTTCAAATCTGTTAGTTCATTCTTTCTGAGGCCTAAGGAAGAGTATTTTTATGATAGATATTTTTCCCAGTGAGTATCCCTACATGGAACAAGGAATCCTCATGTTTTCTACCCTTTTAAAAATATTTTTAAAGTAACCCAAGTAACTTTAGGAGATTATTCCCTCTTTTTTTTTCACAAGTTCGCATTGGATGAAAATAATCGTGTAGTGAAATTCAACTGTGCTAAATACTGATTTTCTATCTTTATCTGAAATATTCGCAACATAGATGCTTCTACTAATATTTACACTATAATCACATTTTATATTATTTTGGTACCTCATTTTCACTTTAAAATTTTAGTTGACTAAAGGGTTTCTTTATATCCCCTGTAGATCTTACCTAATTTTATTAGACCAATCAAAAGTAGCATTTTAAAAGCTATATGGGTTTCATTATTTAGGTACTAAACAAAGTGTCTACCACACATTTACTGTTCTTTATTCAAACCTGCACAACATAAGCCTGGCTATGGAAATGCTTATTTGTTGGGAGGGTGCTTGTCTGGATCAATGATGAGCACAATTGTCTGAGGATGCTGAGGGACTCATTCCAGATGTCAATCTGAGGTCCAGATGAGTTGCCCTCTACTAGGACAAATAAGACTCTCAGAACCTGGCTGTCTGTAGTAACCCTTCAGTGACAACATAACACCACTGTTAGCATGCTTTTTCTTTTTTTTCCCCAGAACAGGGCTTGTGTCTTGTTTTATAAGTACTATCGCCTTTTTAAAATATTTTTATTTATTTATTTATTCATGAGAAACACACACAGAGAGAGAGGCAGAGACACAGGCAGAGACACAGGCAGAGGGATAAGCAAGCTCCATGCAGGAAGCCCGACGCAGGACTGGATCCTGGGACTCCAGGATCATGTCCTGGGTTGAAGGCTGGCATTAAGCCGCTGAGCCACCCATGGATCCTCTTCACCTTTAGACACAATCAGTGATCCAAGACTTCCTTTGTTTTGGTTACTTTGAACAAAAGTTGCCAATAGATACTTACATAGAGAAAATATGTTCTTGAGTAACCAATGAGGGAATAAAAATTTTGAATTAAGAAGGAAGGAAGCAACTGTAATGGATACTGAGATTCTCATTTTGGCCAAAAGAAGAAAAGATTGTATGCCTATATTAAATAATGACAATGAAACCAACTTTAGCTTTTTGTTAATTTTACTGTTGAATATTTTCTGATACTCTGTTTTTCTTTCTGTCATGTTTTGCTGAGTTAGAAGAACTGAGATCAGAGCTTTGACTTCAGAGAATAGAGGTGAGTGACTAAACAAAGATACTTTGAAGCTCATATGTCATATTGTGTTTGCCAGGTCTTGAGGTCTCTATGTTCATTTTTTTCAGAAGCTTATTCAAGAATATTCTTATAATGTGCCTTTTTCCTCATTGAAGACTTAATCAAGGTTACCTACATTATTGTATCCTTAAAATTTGTTCTTTCATTTTAATTATTTTCTGCTTTAATAGAAGGATACAGAATACTAGAGAATTTTTTAGCAGTTTCATACTGGATCAAAAATTATTATAGTGAAATCCAAATATGCCAAAATATTATCATATTTCATCTGCTTAATTATTGAAATTTAAGAACAGAGATTCTACGATTCATAAGGTTTTTGTGGTCATATTGCCTTATATTTCTGCTTCTACTTTAATCTTTGAAGATTGACATGGGTTGTTTCTCGTTTTTGCAACATGGGAAGTTGTATGTGAAATTCTGTTAGATCTCTTTAAGACTGTTAAGTTTTTATATGATAAAAGTTGCAATAATTCTTTTGAAACACAAAATAGTTCAATTTTCAACACTGTTCTAGGCCTTTAAAAAAGGATATTATGTTAGAGATATTGAATGTAGAGATATGGAAATATCATATTGTTATTATTTCTTACTAAAACTTGAAATACAAATCCCTAAGAAAAGTGGTTTATATATTTCCTGGCAGGATTTGGTGAAGATTTTATGTTACGTGGGACCTAGTGGTTACTGCCTTAAGCGCAGGCAACTTTTTTTTCTTGACAAAGTTCTGTCACAACTCATCAAGTAATATACTTATTTTTGTATTCATTTATTATAATTTTTAAATCTACATTTATTCTCTAGAACCATAGAACGATTCTAAAGAACTGAGTAACTACTAAGAAATAGTCTTACATCAAAGAGGAAGTTAGCTCTGCCAGATATTGAAGTGAACTCTAGAACCTCAACATGAACAGCCTTTGAACAGACATATAAATAGGGACAATAGGGCCTGTTTTTATTTAAAAAGCATATTCTCACAAGCCCCTACTTGTATATTTGTTACCATTAATAGATTCACCCATTCATAAAGTTGGTGCTACTGTCTCAATCCAAGCAATGTAATAGCATATTGATGCATAATATCTATGCAGTAACTTGTCCATATGATGATGCTACATAATAGCACAGGACTCAGATATAGAAGAAAAATATAACTGACACATTAGATTCTTCCTTAATGAACAACTCCACCCTCTTTGCCTCAAATGCCCCAAATTTCAGGTTTTTTCTTCCTTTTTTTTCTTTATAAAAAGGCACTTATATAGTGTTGATATCTTTGGGACTACATCATTTGCTTAAGATTCTTACTAGTCAAATGAGCATTCTATTTGAAATATCAAATTCATTACTATAAGTTTTTTAGTAATATATTCTTATTTTGTATATCTTTTAGGTATTAATATTTTGTGTTACCTCTCATTCTTGATTATTCTTGATAGGAGGGTTTCAATCGTATTAATTGCTTCAAATTATTATTTTCTGTTGTTACTTTTTCCTTTTTAAGTCTACTTTCTATTTTCCTGATTTCTGCTCTTAACCTCTTTAATTTTTCCTTATACCTTTCTGGATTTTTATTTGACTCTTTTAATTTAGCTTCTTGTAAAATATAATTTATTGATTTTTTAAGCCTTCCTCAACTCTAATATATAGTTTTTCACTCTAAATTTCCCTGTAAGCATTTTTTAGCTGCATGATTACAAGTTTAGCATTTACATCTTTTCTATTACTAATATAAGTATATTTTCTAAATTCTGTGTGGATTTATTTTTGAATTATGGAGTAGTTAGAAGATCACTGATTAATTTCCAAGAAGTTTGGCTTTTTCTCTTGGTCTTTATTAATGATTTCTAACCTAATTCCATATGATGGAAATACAAACTCTGAATTGATTTTATTACTTTTGAATAATTATGTATATCTATAATGGTCCAGAATATGGCATAATTTAATAAATATTCTATTTGCACTTATAATTACATTATTATGTAATTTTATCATTGTGGATTCAGTGTTTTATATATGTCAGTTAGTTCTATTTTGAAATTGCCTTACCTATATCTGTTGTATATTTACTAGTCTATGATCTGAAAATAAGTTTCTTATGGAAAGACATGTGGGAGATAGTCATGGAAATAAGACACTTTGGTGATTCCTGGAATGCTTGTAATATTTGTGTATTGATCTGTGTCTTCGTTAGTTGTTTTATTTGGATGATCAAATTTATTGAGCTGTACAATGTATGTTCATGGATTTTTCTACAAACATATCATATATTAATAGAAAGTTTTAAATATCCCATCAAATTAGTCCAAAAGTACATTTCCTAGGAATATTGTCTAATATTGGTAATGTGCTAACTTGGGATCTAAAGATCTAAAGATTGATGTCTTCAGTATAGGTTGAGCATTCTCTTCCAAACACTGACATTTTCAGTAAACCATAATATTACACTGACAGTCATACCAAGATAGATTTTCATTAACAATCACTTAAGCACTATTATTAATTGCAAAGCAAAACTTGTATATTAAGATTCATATGCTCTGATAAAGCCATTATATGGATAAATCACAGTTTTTATAACATTTTTATTATAATAATTTATATTCTGACAATACATGCAAGGATGACAACGAGAAAACAAAATTTATAACACTGATTTTAAAAATGTTCCCATGGATAATTAATCAGGACAAGCTTCCATAGTGAAAAATTTTAAGATTCAAGCATTGTGCGTATTTCTTTTCAGGTAAGTTTGAGATTTGTGTTTGGTATATGGGTTTTACTTTTCATTTGTTTATCTTTAGTGCTGGCAATGCATACTTGAGAGTGAAAAAATAAGAAAATAAATATAAGTGCATAAATTATGTTACCTGAGTGAGGTAGTAAATTAATCATGTAGGATACAGAGAATTTGAATCTAGTGTAATGTTTACTTAGCTTTATAGAAATGTGTAGAGGGCAGCCCTGGTGGCGCAGCAGTTTAGCGCTGCCTGCGGCCCGGGATGTGATCCTGGAGACCCAGGATCGAGTCCCACATTGGGTTCCCTGCATGGAGCCTGCTTCTCCCTCTGCTTGTGTCTCTGCCTCTCTCTCTCTCTGTGTGTCTCTATGAATAAATAAATAAAATCTTTAAAAAAAAGAAATGTGTAGAATAGAATATACAGAATGGACATTATCATCTCACTGAAATATCTAATAGTTACTAATACACAAGTTTTGTTTTACATCAATCACCCTTTAAACATTTTATGACTTATTCATGTGAGGGCTTAGGTGTGCATGCGTGTGTGTGTGTGTGTGTGTGTGTGTATGAGAACTTGGTACAGGGAAACAAGAAAATCTGGTTGCCAGTGTACTTTGTGTGTGTGTGTGTGTATATATATATATATATATATAGTCAGGGTCATGTTGAGTCAGACTTACATATCAGCCATGCCTCTGGATTGAGCCTACAGGTCATGCATTCCAAGTAGAGATAGCAGATTAAAGTCTCTTTACACACAATGCTTCACAATTATTATCTGCCAAATATACTGGGTTAAAATAAATCCAAGGTCATTTCTCCAGGCCTGCGTTAGTATGTGTTGAGGTCATTACTTGCTTTCTTGCTTACTTTTAAAAAATGATAACCACATAGAGATATTAAAACAAAGTTGGCATGATGGTAGAGATATTGAACTGTAAGTAATGATGCTCTTGGTTTGGCTTAAGATGATCTAAGAGAAAATTGGAAAAATATATATGGCAGGAAAGCATATATATAACTTCTTTATCTACAGAGTTTAGCCATTTATGTGTGTGCATGTGTGTAATATAAATAATGCCACTAAATTTAAGTTTTTGATATTAATGGAGACAAAAATTTAAAGAAGGAACCATAAGCACAGATTGAGTAAAAATATAAAGCTAGTTCTAGGGATGTAATCAGCAGATGAGCACTTCGTGGAAATATTGTTTCAATGTGGGAAAATATGGCTTAGGATATAGAAGAGAGAAAAAGTTGCTGAAAGCGAGTTTATATAAAATGTTGTTTTGGTGTGGATCACTTTTTGCTCCAATAATCTAAGTCGTAAATTTTGAAAATCAATTTCTGCCACATTGTTTAGTCTATTACAATTTTTGTGTGTGTCCAACATTGCCATATCCTTAACTATGATATCACCATACAGTCTGAAAAAACTCACTGTCTTCTTAATATAAATGTAAGAAAATATCTCAGTTATCAAACAGACATGTAAAGATGGCAGAGTAGGACCCAAAGCTCACCTTGTCCCATGCTTCCAACTGGGTATCACTCATGTATGAATAAATAAACTGGAGAGTGATCCTAAGACAAGTAAAGAAACTCCATAACTAAATGTAGAGAGGAATACACAATAGAGAGGTTGGGAAAGGAAAAATGGTGGTCTAAAGCTGCTCACAGGAAGGAGGGAGCTATAATCATGGACAGGTTAAGCACCAGGGAGCCCACATGGGGAAAACAAATCTTCATAACATCTGACCTTGAAAACCAGAGGGGTTAGTTTTGTGAGTTTGTATAACCAGCAAGACTTGGAGCCTGGAACTTTAAAAGTCAGCTGACTCAGCACTGAGCAAGCTGAGAGGGCCAGTGATAGCTGTTTCCTGCCCTTAAAAAGAGACAACAGCCCAAAGAGAGGCAACGTAGAAGCAATAGCTTGCAGAAAGGGAAAGAGATCTCTTTATACTGATTTCACAATGTGTTGGGAGACTTCTCTGGAAACAAAGGAGCTAGCAGGTGCCATTTTCCTCCTCTATCCCCAACATAAATAGAGACACCTGTGGGAGATAGCACTGCACAGACAACTGCTACCTAACCTGCTAGCAGTACACCCCATGCATAAGTTGTCCTGAGGACTCACCCACCCCAAACCTACTGACCCCAGCCCTTAGCTCACCATAAATTTCATGATGGCCACATACAACCTGCCTAGCCACTTATTCAGAATGCGATGCCAAGCTCTTCTGTTGTCACACCCCCTCAAAGCTTGACTGCCTGGGTCTCACTAATATCACAGAGAGCAAGCACAGCCCACAGCAAGCAAGGAGTCAGCACTAGATGTCTGAACTGAAAGGAAAAGTGACTCAGACACAAAAGCAACATAGGCAACACACATAGGAAATTGAACTGAAGTTTGGTTTCTGGTAAACAAGAGAAGAGACACTGCACTAAAGGGCACTACAAGATCTCTTCTTCACAAAGCCACTACTTGCAAGAACAGAAAACATAGCTGAATTTTGTAACACAGAGAAACAAATGGAGAGCTACACAAAATGAGGAGACAGAGGAATATGTGCCAAATGAAAGAACGGAACAAAATCACAGCAAGATATCTAAGTGAAAGAGAAATAAGTAATATGCCTGATACATAATTAAAATAATGATGATAAAGATATTCACTTGACTTCAGAAAAGGATGGAGGGCAGCAGTGAGATCATTGACAAAGAGATAAAAATAACATGTGAGAGATGGAAAACTCAATAAGTAAAATTAAAAATACAATAAATGGAATAAATAGTGGCTACAAGAAGCAGAGGAATTATCAGTGACCTGGAAGAGAGAATAATGAAAAATAAGCTGAACAGGTGAGAGCCAAATATCGCATAATAAGAATAAACTTGGAGAACTCACTGACCTCATCAAATATAATAAAATTCACATAATAAAGTTTCCAGAAGGAGAAGAAGAGAAAGGAGGGCCCAAAATATATTTGATGAATTAAAAGCTGAAAAATTCCTGAATCTGGGGAGGGGAATGGAGATCCAGATTTGGAAGGCATAGAAATCCTCCAATAATTCAGCCCAAGGAGGTCCACAGCAAGACACGTGGTAATTACAATGGCAAAAATAGTGATACTGAAAGAATATTAAAGTTTGAAAGAGAAAAGAAGACAGTTACATACAAAGGAAACCCCATAAGGCTATCAGCTGATTTTTCAGCAGAAACTTTGCAGGCCAGAAGAAAGTAGCATTATGTAATCAAAGTGCTGAAAGGGAAAAATCTGTACTCAAGAATACTTTATCCAGCAAGGATATCATTCAGAATAGAAACAAAGATAAAGAGTTTCTCACCAAGCGAAAACTAAAAGAATTCATGACCATTAAACCAGCCCTACAAAAAAAGTGTTAAAGGACACTGTGAGAGGAAAACAAAACAAAACAAAACAAAACAAAAAACATAAGAAAGAGTAAGAAAGAAAGTACAAAAGCAATATGTATCTTAGTAATATCTTACCAATATATCAGTAAGAATCACTTAAGAAAAGCACAGAATAAAAGGATATCAAATATGATACCAAATATCTGAAATGTGGTGAAGAAAGAAGAAATGAGTACAAAATTCTGGTATATGCAGAAAATGTTATATATAAACAAAATGAAGAGGCAGAGCAAGATGGCGGAAGAGTAGGATCCCCAAATCACCTGTCCCCACCAAATTACCTAGATAACCTTCAAATCATCCTGAAAACCTATGAATTCAGCCTGAGATTTAAAGAGAGAACAGCTGGAATGCTACAGTGAGAAGAATTTACGCTTCTATCAAGGTAGGAAGACAGAAAAAAAATAAATAAAAAAGCATCCAAAGGGGAGGGGCCTCCACGAAGAGCCGGGCTAAGGCCCCGTGGCAAGTGCCCCCAGGACAGGAAAGCCTAGACCCGGAGAGGCAGGACCTTTACCAATCTTCCGATGGAAAGGCACTGGCAGGAACTCAGGCAGGATCCTAGGATGGGCAGGGATGCCCTTAGGATCCCAGGGGCACTAACAGAGGAACTGCGCCCTGGGGGAGAGCACACCACACACTGCAGGCCGAGCTCCCTAAAGGGCTAGAGCATGCGCCCAGCGGGCCGGGAACAGCTTGGGCGGTGGCTCAGGCGGCCTCTCCACACGGAGGGGGCTGCGCAGCCCCGGGAGTGCAATTCCAGCGGTGCAGGCCCCAGAGCCCAGAGCGCTGGGGGACAGAGACGGAGATCCGGTGTTCCCCCTGAGACAGGCAAAGGTCAGGAGGACACAGGGCAGCAAGGATGCTCTTGCAGCCAGAGGCCCGGAGCTGTGCAGATCGGTGCTCCCCCGCCCCCGGAGCATCCAGGCCCCTGAAGACTGGGAGCTGCGGGTAGTTACTGTGGAAACTGCCTCCAGAGTTGGAGAACCCGACACTGCCACTGTTGTTGTTCTTCCTGGTGTCACCCTGTACCTGGAACCGAGCAGGGGCCTCACAGGATAAACAGCTCCCACTGAGCCGTGCACTTGACAGGGGGTTGGGCAGCTCCCCCAGGTGCACACACCTGATAATCAGCACAGCAGGCCCCACACCCAGAAGACCAGCTAGAAGGACAGGGGAAAAGCAAGTTATTGACCAAGAAGTACTGGAAAGTTCAGGGGAAGTCGAGGGAATTACAGTATATGGAATCAGAGGATACTCCCCCTTGTTTTTTGTTTTCTGTTTGTTTCCCCACCCCTACCCCCCCCCGTTTTTTATTTTTTTTTACTTTTTTTCTCTTTTTCTCCTTTTTCCAGTACAACTTGTTTTTGGCCATTCTGCACTGAGCAAAATGACTACAAGGAAAAACTCACCTCAAAAGAAAGAATCAGAAACAGTCCTCTCTCCCACAGAGTTACAAAATTTGTATTACAATTCAATGTCACAAAGCCAATTCAGAAGCACAATTACAAAGATACTGGTGGCTCTAGGAAAAAACAAAGGATTCAAGAGACTTCATGACTGCAGAATTTAGATCTAATCAGGCAGAAATTAAAAATCAATTAAATGAGATGCAATCCAAACTGGAGGTCCTAACGACGAGGGTTAATGAGGTGGAAGAACAAGTGAGTGACATAGAAGACAAGTTGATGGCAAGGAAGGAAGCTGACGAAACAAGACACAAACAATTAAAAGATCATGAGGATAAGTTAAGGGAAATAAATGACAGCCTCAGAAGGAAAAATCTTTGTTTAATTGGAGTTCCCGAGGGCGCCAAAAGGAACAGAGGTCCAGAAAGTGGATTTGAAAAATCATAGCTAAGAACCTCTCTAACTTGGGAAGGGAAACAGGCATTCAGATCCAGGAGATAGAGAGATACCCCCCTTAAATCGATAAAAACCACTTGACACCTCAACATTTAATAGTGAAAATTGCAAATTACAAAGATAAAGAAAAGATCCTTAAAGCAGCAAGGGAAAAGAAATCCATAACCTTTATGAGGAGAAGAATCAGAATAACAGAAAACTGCTCCACAAAGACCTTGCAGGCCAGAAAGGGCTGGCAGGATATATTCAGGGTCCTAAATGAGAGGAACATGCAGCCAAGAATACTCTATCCAGCAAGGCTCTCATTCAGGATAGAAGGAGAGATAAAGAGCTTCCAAGATAGGCAGAAACTGAAAGAATATGTCACCATCAAACTGGCTCTGCAAGAAATACCAAAGGGGATTCTATAATAGAGGAAGTCCAATGGAACAATCCACAAAAACAGGGACTGAATAGGTATCATGATGACACTACATTCATATCTTTCAAGAGTAACTCTGAACATGAAAGGGCTTAATGACCCAATCAAAAGACACAGGGTTTCAGACTGGATATAAAAAGCAAGACCCATCTATTTGCTGTCTACAAGACAGCATTTTAGACCGAAGGACACTTACAGTCTGAAAATAAAAGGTTGGAGAACCATTTACCATTCAAATGGTCCTCAAAGAAAGCTAGGGTAGCCATCTTATTTCAGATAAAAAAGTTTATCCTGAAGATGGTAGTAAGAGATAAAGAGGGACACTATATCATACTTAAAGGATCATTCCAACAAGAGGACTTAACAATCATGAATCTTTATGCCCCAAGTATATCCATCAATTAATAAACAAAGTTAAGACATACTTAGATAATAATACACTTATACTTGGTGACTTGAATATAGTGCTTTCTACAATCGACAGGTCTTCTAAGGACAACATCTCCAAAGAAACAAGAGCTTTGAATGATACACTGGACCAGATGGATTACACAAATATTTACAGAACTTTACATCCAAACGCAACTGAATACACATTCTTCTCCAGTGCACATGGAACTTTCTCCAGAATAGACCACATACTGGGTCACAAATCAGGTTTTAACCGATGCCAAAAGATTGGGATTGTCCCCTGAATATAAGACCATAATGCTTTGAAATAAGAACTAAATCAAAGAAGAAGTTTGGAAGGATATCAAACACGTGGAGGTTAAGGACCATCCTGCTAAAAGATGAAAGGGTCAACCAGGAAATTAGGGAAGAATTAAAAAGATTCATGGAAACTAATGAGAATGAAGATACAACTATTCAAAATCTTTGGGATACAGCAAATGCATTCCTGAGGGGGAAATACATCGCAATAAAAGCATCCATCCAAAAACTGGAAAGAACCCAAATTCAAAAGCTAACCTTGTGCCTAAGGGAGCTGAAGAAAAAACAGCAAATAGATCCTACACCCAGAAGAAGAAGAGAGTTAATAAAGATTTGAGCAAAACTCAATGAAATAGAGACCAGAAGAACTGTGGAACAGATTAACAAAACCAGGAGTTGGTTCTTTGAAAGAATTAATAAGACAGATAAACCATTAGCCAGCCTTAATAAAAAGAAGAGAGAAAAGACTCAAATTAATAAAATCATGAATGTGAAAGGAGAGATCACCACCAACAACAAGGAAATAAAAATATTGTAAAAACATATTATGAGCAGCTTTACGCCAATAAGTTAGGCAATCTAGAAGAAATGGGTGCATTTCTGGAAAACCACAAACTACCAAAACTAGGGCAGGAAGAAATAGAAAACCTGAACATGGTGATAACCAGGGAGGAAATTGAAGCAGTCATCAAAAACCTCCCAAGACACAAAAGTTCTGGGCCAGATGGGTTCCCAGGGGAATTCAATCAAACATTGAAAGAAGAAACAATACTTATTCTACTAAAGCTGTTGGAAAGATAGAAAGAGATAGAATACTTCCAAACTCACTCTATGAGGCCAGAACACCTTAATTCCAAAACCAGACAAAGATCCCACCAAAAAAGGAGAATTATAGACAAATATCCCTGCTGAACACAGATACAAAAATTCTCAACAAGATACTAGCCAATAGGATGCCAGAGTACATTAAGAAGATTATTCACCATGACCAAGTGGGATTTATCCCCGAGATGCAAGGCTGGTTCAACACTCGTAAAGCAATCAATGTGATTGATCATATCAGCAAGAGAAAAAACAAGAACCCTACGATCCTCTCAATAGATGCAGAGAAAGCATTTGACAAAATACAGCATCCATTCCTGATGAAAACTCTTCAGAGTGTAGGGATAGAGGGAACATTTCTCAGCATCTTAAAAGCCATCTACGAAAAGCCACAGAAAATATCATTCTCAGTGGGGAAACCTATCCCGTAAGATCCCCTTCCCCTGGAAGCCTATCCCCTAAGATCAGGATGAAGACAGGGATGTCCACTCTCACCACTGCTATTCAACATAGTATTAGAAGTCCTAGCCTCAGCAATCAGGCAACAAAAAGAAATAAAAGACATTCAAACTGGCAAAGAAGAAGTCAAACTCTCCCTCTTCCCAGATTACATGATACTGTACTTAGAAAACCCAAAAGACTCCACCCCAAGATTGCTAGAACTCATACAGCAATTCAGCAGTGTGGCAGGATACAAAATCAATGCCCAGAAGTCAGTGGCATTTCTATACACTAACAAGGAGACTGAAGACAGAGAAATTAAGGAGTCAATCCACTTTACTATAGCACCCAAAAGCATAAGATACCTAGGAAGAAACCTAACCAAAGAGGTAAAGGATCTATACCCTAAGAACTACAGAACACTTCTGAAAGAAATTGAGGAAGACATAAAGAGATGGAAAAATACTCCATGCTCATGGATTGGAAGAATTAATATTGTGAAAATGTCAATGTTACCCATGGCAATTGACACATTTAATGCAATCTCTACCAAAATACCATGGACTTTCTTCAGAGAGTTGGAATAAATCATCTTAAGAAAAGACCCTGAATGGCCAGGGGAATATTAAAAAAGAAGACCATAGCTCGGGGCATCACAATGCCAGATTTCAGGTTGTACTACAAAGCTGTGGTCACCAAGACTGTGTGGTACTGGCACAAAAATAGACACATAGATCAATGGAACAGAATAGAGAATCTAGATGTGGACCCTCAACTTTATGGTCAACTAATATTCGACAAAGCAGGAAAGAGTATCCACTGGAAAAAAGACAGTCTTCAATAAATGATGCTGGGAAGATTGGACATCCACAAGCAGAAGAATGAAACGAAACCATTCTCTTACACCATACACAAAGATAAACTCAAAATAGATGAAAGATCGAAATGTGAGACAGGATTTCATCAAAATCCTAGAGAAGAACACAGGCAACACCCTTTTTTGAACTTGGCTACAGCAACTTCTTGCAAGATACATCCATGAAGGCAAGAGAAACAAAAGCAAAAATGAAGTATTGGGACTTCCTCAAGTTAAGAAGCTTCTGCACAGCAAAAGAAACAGTCAACAAAACTTAAAGACAATCTACAGAATGGGAGAAGATATTTGCCAATGACCTATCAGATAAAGGACTAGTGTCCAAGATCTATAAAGAACTTGTTAAACTCAACAGCAAAGAACCAAACAATCCAATCATGAAATGGGCATAAGACATGAATAGAAATCTCAGTAGGAAGACATAGACATGGCCAACAAGCACATGAGGAAATGCTTTACATCACTTGCCATCAGGTAAATACAAATCAAAACCACAATGAGATACCACCTCACATCAGTGAGAATGGTGAAAATTAACAAGACAGGAAACAAATGTTGGCGAGGATGTGGAGAAAGAGGAATCCTCTTGCACTGTTGGTGGGGATGTGAACTGGTACAGCCACTCTAGAAAACTGTGTGGAGGTTCCTCAAAGAGTTAAAAATAGAGCTAGTTTTTGACCCAGCAATTACGCTGCTGGGGATTTAGCCCAAAATACAGATGCAGTGAAACGCTGGGACACCTGCACCCCATTGTTTCTAGCAGCAATGTCCACAATAGCCAAACTGTGGAAGGAGCCTCAGTGTCTATTGAAAGATGAATGGATAAAGAAGATGTGGTCTATGTATACAATGGAATATTACTCAGCCATTAGAAACGACAAATACCCACCATTTTCTTCGACGTGGTAGGACCTGGAGGGTATTATGCTGAGTGAAATAAGTAAATCGGAAAAGGACAAACATTTTATGGTCTCATTCATTTGGAGAATATAAAATTTAGTGAAAGGGAATAGAGGGAAAGGAGATAAAATGAGTGAAAATATCAGTGAGGGTGACAAAACATGAGACACCTAACTCTGGGAAATAAACAAGGAGTAGTGGAAGAGGATGTGGGAGGGGGAATTGGGGTCACTGGGTGATGGGCAATGAGGGTGGCAATGGTGGGATGAGCACTGGGTGTTATGCTGTATGTTGGCAAATGAACTCCAATAAAAAAAATTAAATATATTTATAAATATATAATATAAAAAATAAAACAGAATGATAACCACAAGTCTAAATACAGTAATGCATATGGAAAAAATAGAGTAGGAAATCCAAGTATAACACTAAAGAAACAAAGCAAACCATGAAAGAGAGAAAGAGAAGAAACGGCAAGAGAAAAACTGCAAAAGCAATCATAAAACAAGTAACAATATGGCAAAAATTGCATATCGATAATTACTTTGAATGTAAATTGACTAAATACTACAATCAAAAGACAGAGTGTGTCACAGTGGGTATAAAAACAAAGCCCATCTAATATGCTGCCTACTCTTTTTACATCTGCAGATTGAAAATGAGGGCATGGGAAAATATGTAACATACAAATATTTAACATGCAAATATTAACATACAAATTTAATTTTTAAGATGTCAAAAGAAAGCCAGAGTAGCAAACTTATATCACACAAAATAGACTTTCAAATAAAGTCTGTAATAAAAGGCAAAGAAATTATTATATAATAATAAAGGGGACAATTGGACAAAAAGATATACCAATTATAAGTATTTATGCACCCAACATGGGAGCACCCAAACACATAAAACAGTTATAACAAACACAAAGGAAATAATCAGCAGGAATTTAACAGTCTCTTTATATCAATGGACAGGTCATTTAAATAGAAAATAAGTAAAAAGACAATGGCTTTGAATGACACACTGGGCCAGATGGATTTAGTAGATATTTTCAGAGCATTCCATTCTAAACAGCAGAATACATATTCTAATTCAAGTGCATATGTAACAGTCTCCAGGATAGATCACGAATTAGCCCACAAAACAAACTTAGGCAAATATGAAATCAAAATTATATCATGTATCTTTTCTGAACAAAATATTATGAAACTAGAAGCCAACCAGAAAAAAAAAAAAAACTCGAAGGACCACAAACATACATAGGTTAAATAGCATACTAATAAATAATGAATGGATAAATCAAGAAATCAAAGAAAAAACAAAAAAAATACATGGAAACAAGTAAAAATTAAAACATAATAGTCCAGGGACCCCTGAGTGGCTCAGTGATGGAGTGTCTACCTTTGGCTCAGGGAGTGATCCCAGAGTCCTGGGGTTGAGTCCCACATGAGGTTCCCCATAGGGAGCCTGCTTCTCCCGCTGCCTGTGTCTCTGCCTCTCTCTCTGTGTCTCTCATGAATAAATAAATAAAATATTTTTAAAAACAACAACATAACAGTCCAAAACTTTAGGAGTGCAGCAAAAGCAGTTCTAAGAGGGAAGTTTGTAGCCACTACACCTTACCTCAGGAAGCAACAAAAATTTCAGATAAATAGCCCAAATTTACATCTAAGGAAGGTAGAAAAAGAACAATAAACAAAACTAAAAACCAGTGGAAGGAAAGAAATTATAGACTAGGGTAGAAACAAATGGTCTGGAAACTATAAACAAAATAGAACAGGTCAATGAAACTAGGATCTGGTTCTTTGAAAATATGAAAAAAAATGATAACCTCTAGCTTCTCTCATTTGGCCTCTCTCATATGAGAGACAGAGAGAGATAGAACTTAAAATAAACAAAATCATCAATGAAAGAGGAGATATAAAAACCAACACCACATAAATACAATTATAAACAAATATTATTAAAGACAATATACCAAAAAATAGACACCTGGAAGAAATGGATAAATTCGTAGAAACATATAACTTACCGAAACTGAAGCAGGAAAATATAGAAAATTTGAACAGATTGGTTACCAGCAAGGAGATTGAATAAGTAATCAAACAAAACAAAAGTCAAGGACAAGATAGCTTCACAGGCAAATTCTATAAAACATTTATTTTTCTATTTTTTTACATTTTTAAAATATATTTTTATCGGACTTAAATTTGCTAACATATAGTATAACACCCAGTGCTCATCCTGTCAAGTGTTCCCCTCAGTGCCCATTACCCAGTCACCCCATCCCCTCGCTCACCTCCCCTTCCACTACCCCTTGTTCATTTCCCAGAGTTAGCAGTCTCTCATATTTTGTCATCTTCTCTATTTTTTCCTACTCATTTTCTCTACTTTCTCCTATAATCCCTTTTTTTATATTACCTGTATGATCTACAAAACATTTAAAGAACAGTTAATACCTATGTTAGTCAAATCTCTTTAAACAATAGAAGAAATAAAACTTCCAAATTCATTCTATGAGGCAAGTGATACCAGAAATATAAAGGCATCAAAGAAAAGAGAGCTAGTCAAGTCAATATCTCTGATGAACATAGATACAAAATTCCTCAACAAAAAATGCTAGCAAATAGTATCCAAAAATACATTTAAAAAACTATTCAACATGATCAAGTAGAAGTTATTCCTGGGATTCAAGGGTAGTTCAATATTTTCAAATCAATCACCATGATAGATCACTTCTATAGGAGAAAGGATAAAAACCATATGATCATCTTAATCATGCAGAAAAAGCATTTGACAAAATATAACATACATTCATGAAAAAAAGCCCTCAACAAAGTAGGTTTACAGCAAACATACCTCAACATAATAAAGGCCATATACAAAAAACCCTCAGCAGACATCATCATTGATGGGGGAAAACTGAGAGTGCCCCCGCTAAGATTAAGAACAATACAAGGATGTCCAATCTCATCATTTTTATTAATCATAATACTGGAAGTCCTATCCACAGCAATTAGACAACAAAAGCAAATAAAAGGCATTCAAAATAGTAAGGAAAAAGTAAAACCTTTTTTGTAGATGACATAATATTCTCATTAGAAAATGGTAAAGTGAGACTCCTGGGTGGCTCAGCGCTTGAGCATCTGCCTTTGGCTCAGGGCATGATCCTGGAGTCCTGGGATTGAGTCCCACATCAGGATCCCTGTGAGGAGCCTGCTTCTCCCTCTGTCTATGTCTCTGCCTCTCTCTGTGTGTCTCTCAGGAATAAATATATAAAATCTTTAAAAGAAAGAAAATGGTAAAGATTCCACCAAAAACTACTAGAGCTAATAAATGAATTCAGTAAAGTAACAGGATTCAAAATCATGGTGCAGAAAACTATTGCATTTTTATACATAAAGAACAAAGCAGCAAAAAGAGAAATGAAGAAATCACTCTTATTTACAATTGCACCAAAACTCATAAGATACATTGGATTAAATTTACCCAGGATAAAAGATCTGTACTCTGAAAACAATAAAATGCTGATGAAAGAATTGAAGATGACACAAAAAAATGAAAAGACATTTCATGCTCATGGATTGGAAGAACAAATATTGTTAAAAAATCTATACTACCCAAAGCAATCTACACTTTTAATGCAATCTCACTCAAAACACCACCACCGTTTTTCACAGAGGTAGAACAAGCAATTCTAACAATTGAATGAAACCACAAGAAAACCCAAATAACCAAAGAAATCTTGAAAAAGAAAACCAAAGCTGGAGGCATGGCAATTTTTTACTTCAAGCTATGTTACAAAGCTGTAGTCATCAAGACAGTATGGTCTGGCACAAAAACAGACACATAAAGCAGTAGAAGAAAATAGAAAACCCAGAAATGGACTTACACCTCTATGATCAACTAATCTTTGACAAATCAGGAAAGAATACTCAATCATAAAAGACAGTCTCTTCAACAAATGGTGTTAAGAAAACTGGAAACATGCAAAAGAACAAAAGTGGTCCAATTTCTTACACCATACACAAAAATAAATTCAAAGTGGATGTAAAGACCTGAATGTGGGACAGGAAACCTTCAAAATCCTAGAGGAGAGCACAGGCAGTAACCTCTTTGACATTGGCCATAGCAACTTTTTACTGAGTCAAAGGAAACAAAAGCAAAAGCGAACTATTGGGACTTCATCAAAACAAAAAGCTTCTGTGTCATGAAGGAAACACTCAACAAAACTGACAGGCAATGTACATAATAGAAGATATTTACAAATGGCATATCTGATAAAGGGTTAGTACCCAAAATATATAAAGAAGTTATCAAACTCAACACCACCACCACCCCAAAAAATAATACAGTTAAGAAATGGGCAGAAACCATCAATAGACATTTTTCCCAAGAAGACATCTAGATAGCTAACAGACATATGAAAAGATGCTCAACATCACTCAACATTAGGGAAATACAAGTCAAAACTACAAGATATCACCTCACTCTAGTCAGAATGACTAAAATCAACAATACAGAAAACAATAAGTGTTGGTGACGATGTGGAGAAAATGGGACCTTCTTGCACTGTTGGAGACATATGGAGGTCCTCAAAAAGTTAAAATTATTATCTAGCAATTGCCATACTAGCTATTTACCCAAATGATACAAAAATACTGATTTGAGGGATAAATGCACCAATGTTTATAGCAGCATTATCTACAATAGCTGTATATATATATATATATAATCTTTAGTGATGATGGGATATATAAAAAAGAAGGATGAAATCTTGCCATTTGCAATGACAAATGGATCTAGAGAATACTCTCTAAGCAAAATAAGTCAGGGAAAGATAAATACCATATGATTTCACTCATATACAGAATTTAAGAAACAAAACAAATAAGCAAAGGGAAAACAATAAGAGAGAGTCAAAGCAAGAAACAGACTCTCAATTAGAGAGAATAATCTGATGTTTACCAGAAGGGAGGTAGGTGGAGGGGATGGGTGAAATAAGTGATGGGAGTTAAATAGTGCACTTGTGATGAGCATAGGGTGATGTATGGAAGTGTTGAATTACTATATTGTATACCTGAAACTAATATAACATTGTATGTTAAGTAATGAATTAGAATAAAAACTTTTAAAAATTATAAGGAAAAACTAATTTATAGTACTGTCAAAAAGTCCACATATAAGTGGACTTGCACAGTTCCAACCCATGTTGTTCAAATGTCAACTGTACCATATAATTTCACTTATATGTGGAACCTAAAAAAGTCAAATTCATAGAATCAGAGAGTTAGTTATCAAGTCAGGTAATTGTCAGGTGCTAGGAGGTGAGGGAAGAGGGCAGATTTTGGTCACAGAGTATTAAATTCAGTTATATGATGATTAAGTTCTTGGAATCTAATGTAAAACATAATGACTGTACTTAATACTGTATTGTATATTCAAAATATGCAAAGAGAGATCCTAAGTATATTCAGCATATGAAAAAATAAGGTAACTATATGAGGTGATGAATGTATTAATTAACTTGATTGTAGCAATCATTTTACAGTACATACTTATATGAAATCATTATGTTGTAAACCCTAAATATGTTAAATTTTTATTTGTCAATTATGCCTCCATAAAGTCTGAACAAAGAGTAGATCAACTAGGCAAGATCAATGAAGAAATAAAAAACTTAACCCCTAACAGAAATCTGTAGTTTACACCACTCAAAAATAATGGAATACACATACTTCCCAAATGCCATGGAAAATTCTCCAAAAAGATTGTAGGGCCATAAAACCCACATCAACATATTTCATAGAACTGAAATCATTCAACATATATTTTGTGACTACTTAGATATTATATTAGAAATCAATAACGGAAGTAAATTTGGGAAATTCACAATGATGTGGAAATTAAACAATACACTCTTAAAGACCTGAAAAGTCAAAGAACAAACTACAAGATAAATTAGAAAGATCTTGAAATTAGTGAAATTGAAGAAACATCATACTAAAATTTTGTGGATGTAGCTAAAGCAGGGCTTAAGTGGAAATTTATAATAATGTGTGCTTATACTTAAAAAAGAAGAAAGATCCAAATCAATGATTTAACTTTCCACTATAAAAAAAGAGAAAGTTTAACCCAACATAGAAGGAATAAATAATAAAAATTAGCATGGAAATAAATAGTGAAGAAGAAAAACAAGACAGAACATTAATGGAACTAAAGTTGGCTCTTAGGAAATATCAATGATATTGACATAACATTAGCTAGACTGAGAAAACAAGAAAGAAAAGATTCAAGTTCTAAAGTCGAACTTTAGAATAAAGGAATAAAAGTAGAATAAAAGTAGAAACAGCACTACTGTTTAGTAGTAGAATACTACTAAAGGAATAAAAGTAGAAACAGCACTATTCACCTCACAGAAATAAAAAGAATTATGAAGGAATATTGTGAACCTGTGAATGTCAAAAAAAATAGATAAATTATAAGAAATGGACAAATTCTTTGAGAGGCACACACACCACCAACATTGAAGCAATAGAAAATTGAGAATAGACCATTTACAATTGAAAAGATTGAATTCTATCAAACATTTAAATAATTAACACTAAGCCTTCACATACTCTTCCAAAAAAATGTGGAAGGAAGAAAAACTCGCAGCTCATTCTATGAGGCCCATATCATCCTGATAACAAAACAAAAGAATGAGATCACAGGAAAGAAAATGACAGACTTTTGGTTTATGCTCTGACATGTAAGGAAATTAGAAATCATCACTACTATCCCCATGAGAAAAAAATGTGAACAAACTAAAATCAATAACTCTTCCTAGACTAACCAAAGAATTGAAGTCACTAGGATAACCACCACCTGGAAGGTGAAATGATTGGCAAATACAGAGAATCACAGCTTGCTAGGAGCAGAAACTGCAGAAACCGGCAACTGGCAGATACACTTGAGTGATAATTGATGAATTGCTGCAGTGTAGACTACATGGGAAGCTAAAAGGCCCAGTTTTGGGAGATACCCACATTTTTGTAAGCTTTATCTCTAGGGGCTCCAACAGGTTCTCACCTTCATGATCCAGTCATGCAGAGGTGAAAAGGAATCATTTAAACATATGCCTACAGGAATAGTAACTATTTTTGAAATACCCTCAGCATCCCGTTCCCCATGGCAGCAGTCTGTGCTTTGCATGAATATTGTCTGAATTAGGGGGACAGAATATGGATGAATTAAGCCTCCTTTGGCCTCTTCTCTCACATAAGGAAATTAAAAAACAGGCCAAGTCACTCTTCTGAAAGTCATAACCCAGGGGGATTTAATCATGAGATTATAGAACACTTATCTTCCCCAATACCATACCACCATATCTCCAGTATAATAACGGTGGATTATAACTGAAAGATGTACAAGACACAGTCTCTTTTTAAGTGTAAATTTCTAGGAAGATCAAAAACAATAGGAAAAACTAGGACAAAGACACCAGAAGATACTGAAGCTTCCAACACCAACAACTACAGCAAAAACTAAGTCCTATTAATTTCAGATCTTATCATCCAATATATTCTGTTTTTTTTCAACAAAAAATTACAAGACATGATAAAAGCAGAAAAGACAAAGTTTGAAGAGACAAAGCAAGCATCAAAATGATACTCAGATATAACAGAGATTAAAAATTGCCATACCAGGAATTTAAAATAAGAATGATTAATATAACAAGGGCTCTGACATAAAAAGTGTGCAACATACAAGAATATATGAGCAATGTAAATAAGTGGAAAGATACAAATTTTATAAAAGATTCAAAATGTGATGCTAGAAATAAAAAACACTGTCACAAAAATGAAGAATGCCTTTGATGGGTTCATCAGTAAATTGAACAATGGTAAAGAAAGAATCTGTGAGTTTGAAGATATGCCAAAAATTTTCTAAACTGAAGTACAATGAGAAAATATAATTTTAAAAAATAACAATCTTCGAGAAGTGTGAAACAATTGCAAAAATGTGTAATGTGTAATGGGAATAGAAGGAAAGAAAGGAACAGAGGAAATATTTGAAGTAATTAATTTTTCTAAATCAATGATAGTCACCAAAACAAAAACCCAGGAAGCTCAAAGATCTTGAAGGAGAATAAAATTACAAAAAGAAAAACAGACAAGAAAAAATAATCCAACAAAAACAAAAACAAAAAACCACACCTAGGCATATCATATTCAAACTGCCAAAACTAAAGACAGAAAATCTTGAAAGAAACCAGGGCAAGAAAAAAAATACATTGTATTTCACTTCAGAAACTATACAAGCAAGAAAATAGTGGCATGCATATGTGGCATTTAAGAAACAAAGCAATGAGTGAACTAAGTGAAGAGAATTAAGAGTATACCATTTTGATAAGCACTAATATATGGAACTGTTGAATCACTATATTGTACATATATGAAACTATATGCTGACTACACTGGAATTAAAATTTTTTAAAAAGGAAACAGAGTGATATGAAATGTTTAAATTTTGAAAGTAAAAGCCCATCAACCTATAATTCTGTATGAGATTATTCCTCAAAAGAGAAGAAAATGGCAGAGTAGATAGCTCCAAGGGTCTATCCCTTCACAGAAACACAAAAAATGAGAAAAAACGGTCAGAACAAATGTTCTTAGAATTCTGTAAAATCTTTACAGCAATAAAGCATATGCAAAACAGTCAGAACAAATGTTCTTAGAATTCTGTAAAATCTTTACAGCAATAAAGCATATGGTGAATCAAGAAAAATTAAGAAAATTTTCTGATGTTTTTATCTACTCTTCTCCACTCCTTTCCCATCTTAACAGCTGTCTTGAAGATGGGAGCCCCCATTCCCAGAGTAGAACTCTTATTCCTGGTTCCAGAAGGAGCAAACTACATCTTGATTTAATTATCTCTATTATCTCCTTTTTTTTTAATTTTTTATTGGTGCTCAATTTACTAACATACAGAATAACCCCCAGTGCCCGTCACCCATTCACTCCCACTATCTCCTTTCTTATTAGGTTTATTTTACTCTTACTTCTAATTTATTTAAGTAGGAACTAAGATGATGATTTGTGACCTTTAGTCTCCTCTAATGTAAACATTTAATGCTATAAATTTCTATCTCAGTTCTGCATTAACTGCATCATAAATCTTTTGATATGTTGAATTTGCATTTTCATTCAGTTGTATTTTTTTCTTTTGGTATTTCCTTTCTGACCCAAGGATTCCTGAGAATTGTGTTGTTTAGTTTCCATGGCTTTTCTAGATTTCCTGTTGTCTTCTTGTCATTGGCTTACAGTTTGGTTCCATTCCATTCAAAGAATTTACTCTGTATGATTTAAATTATTTAATTCATTGATATTTTTATATGGCCTAGATATGGTCTGTGTTGGTGAATATTTGATAGAAACTTGACAAGAATGACTACTAAGTGTTGTTGAGTGTTCTGTAAATGTTATCAGAACTTGCTGGTTTATAGAGCTGTTGAGTTCTCCTATATCTTTGCTCATTTTTGTCTAGTAGTTATATTAAATACTAACAGTAGATGTTGAAGACCTCAACTATAATTTTGGATTTGTTGTCTCTTCTTTCAGTTTTATCAGTTTTGTTTCATTTATGTGAGGCTTTGCTGCTTGATGCATACACATGTAAGATAATCATGCCTTCCTGATGGATTCTTTTATCATTATGTAATGTCTATTTCTTGTAATTTTCTTTACTCAAATCTACTATATCTTATATCAATATAACCAGTCCTTTAAAAAAATAAATATTTGCATATTTTTCCATCTCCTTACTTTTAAACTACCTGTGTCATTGTATTTGAAGTGAATTTCTTATAGACAGCATACTATTGAATCATGTTTTGTAAATCCCATCTGCCAATCTCTTTTTTTTTATATTGAGGTAAAATTTGCATAACATAAAACTAACCATGTACAGTTGACTGACATTTGGTAATACACAATGTTGTGTAATATCATAGCCTAGTTCCTAAATATTTTCATCACCTCCAAAAGGGGGGTATGTCCCCCATTAAATAGTTAATCCAAATTTGTCCTTCTCCCAGCTCCTGACAGTCTTTAATCTGCTTCCTTTCTGTATGGATTCAACTATTCTGGATATTTTATGTAATTTGAATCATACAATAAGTGATCTTTGTGTCCTACTTTAGTTACTTAGCATGTTTTTAAGGTTTATTATGTTGTCACATGCATTAGTATTTTTTTGTATCACTCAACAATTTTCCATTGAATGTCTATATGATATTTTGTTTATCCTTTGATCAGTTGATGGACATTTAGACTATTTCCACTTATTGGCCTTTTTTTAATACTGCCTTAAGAACAATTGTGTACAAGTTATGTTTGAATACTCTCATTTTATTTTTCAGTAAATAGCTATTAGTGGAATTCCTGTCTTATGGGAATTCTATGTTAAGTTTTTTGAAGGACAAAATTCTGTTTTTCACAGTGGTTGCATCATTCTACATTCCCACCAGCAATGGACAAGTATTTCAATTTCTTCACATCTTTACCAACACTTGATGCTTTCTCTCTTTTTATGGGGAAGGGGGTCATCATCTAGCGGGTATAAAATAGTGTCTCATTGTGGTTTCAGCTCACATGTTCCTAATGACTCATGATGTTGAACATCTTCTGATGTGCTTGCTGGTCATTTGTAGATCTTATTTGGAGAAACGTCTATTCAAGTTCTTCACTCATTTAAAAAAATAGGCTATTTGTCTTTTTGCTATAGAATCAAAAGTTCTTTTTATATTCTGGACACTGAACCCTTATCAGATATATGACTTTCAAGTACTTTTTGCTGTTTTATAGGATGCCTTTTCACTTTTGTGATAATGTCTCTTAGTGTACAAAAATTTCTATTTTAGTAGCCAAATTTATTTTTCTTTGTTATTTGTGCTTCTGTCCAATTCAATACCATGAAGAATTTCTCCTGATTTCTTCTGAGAGTTTTATAGTTTCAGCTCATACATTTAAGTTGATGATCCATTTTTAGCTAAGTGCTGTGTATACTGGAGTCCAACTTCATTCTTTCATGCATGGATATCCAGTTGGTGCAGCATCATTTCTTGAAGAGACTATCTCCTGTATTAAATGGTCTGGCACACTTGTCAAAAAAAAATCAATTGACTATAGACTATGGGGTTATATCAGACTCTAAATCCATTTGCTTCAACATGGATGGAACTGAAGGGTATTATGCTGAGTGAAGTAAGTGAATCAGAGAAGGACAAACATTATATGGGGAGTATATGGGGAGTATAAAAAATAGTGAAAGGGATTAAAGGGGAAAGGAGAGAAAATGAGTGGGAAATATCAGAGAGGGTGACAGAACATGAGAGACTCCTAACTCTGGGAAATGAACAAGGGATAGTAGATAAGGAGGTGGGCTGGGGGATGGGGTGACTGGGTGATGGGCATTGAGGGGGGCACCTGACAGGATGAGCACTGTGTGTTATACTACATGTTGGCAAATCGAACTCCAGTAAAAAAGTATACAAAAAAATAAAAATAAAAAATAAATTCCATTCTATTGATAATATGTCTATTTTAGGCCAGCTCTACATTATTTAATTACTGTAGCTTTATAATAAGTTTTAAAATTGGGAAATGTGCATCTTTCAACTTTGTTTTTCATTTCCTAGATTGTTTCATTTATTTGGGATCTTTTGTGATTCCATATGAATTCTAAGATTGGCCTTTTCATTTTTGCAAAAATGGTAATTGGGATTTTAATAGTGATTACATTGAATCTGTATATCAATTTGGGTAGTATTGCCATTTAAACAATATTAAGTCTTCCAATGCATAAATATTGAACAGCTTTACCTTCACTCAGGTCTTACTTTCAGCAATATTTATTAATATTCAATTTACAAGTACTGTACTTCCCAGGTTAAGTTTACTGTTAGATATTTTGTTCTGTTTGATAATATTTAAATAGAATTGTTCCATTAATTTCACTTTTGAATTGTTTATTGCAGACATATAAATGTAAGTGATTAATGTGCATTGATCTAGCTATCTTCAGCCTTGCTAAATTCATTTATCTCTACATGGTTTTTCTTTAGGGTTTTCTATATATAAGTTCATGCCATCTGCAAATAGAGATAATTTCACTTCTCGCTTTCCTATTTGGATGTCTACTTTTTTTCTAACTGTTGTAGATAGAGCTTCCAGTGCAATACAGAAAGGGTAAAAGTAGACATCTTTGTCTTGTTTCTAATCTTCAGCGAATAACTTTCAGCATTTCACAATTGAGTATAATGTTGGCTCTGGAATTTTATTAAATGTTCTTTAATATTTTAAGTAAATTATTTTGAAATCCTAGTTTTTAAAGTGTTTTTATCATGCAAGGGGTTGGATATTGTGACACTATTTTCTGCATAAATTGAGATTATTATATTTTTCCTTTATTCTATTAATGTAGCATATTACATGATTGATTTTTATAGTTGATCTGCCTATGCAGTCCTGGGATGAATCTCTCTTGGCTATGATGTATATGAGTCTCTTAGGCTCTGTTAACTTTCTTTACTCTTTTACTTTTGTGCTTCTCAGACTGGATGATCTCTTCTGCTCAAATCTGTTTGGATTCCTCTAGTGAATTTTCAATTTTATTTATTGTATTTTTCAGTTCTAGAATTTTGATTTAGTTCCTTTTTTATAATATCCATCTCTTCATTGATATTCTGTATTTAGAGAAACATCCTTCTGTTTTTCTTTAGTTATTTGTTTATAGTTTCCATTGGCTCTTTGAGCATATTTAGACATTGATTAAAAATATTTTTCTACTAAGTTCAATGGCTGAGCTTCCTCAAGGATATTTTCCATAATTATTTCCTGTGAATGGCCCATGTAATTATTTCTTGAAAATGAGATTTCTAGAATTGTAATGTGGCCATTCTAGAAGTCATATGCTCCACCCAACTTAGCATTTGTTGTTGCTGCTTTCTTTGTCATGTGTGGTCTCTGATTTTCATGTTTTGTTAAATTCAAGGGAAGCTGGTGTTTTGGAAATTTCGTCAATTTCTTGGAGTAAAAGATGTAAATTTAATTTAAAAGAAAATGAGCAGAAAGAAGGAAAGAAAGAAAGAAAGAAAAAAAGAAAGAAAGAAAAGAGAAAGAAAGAAAGAAGAAAGAAAGAAAGAAAGAAAGAAAGAAAGAAAGAAAGAAAGAAAGAAATTAAGAAGCTTTTTTTTTAGAAAAAGGAAACTCCCCCAGTATTTGTTCATTGACTCTGTTTGGACTTTCCTTCAATACTCAGCCAGGTGACATACTACTCTTCTTTAGGCTTCACTCCTACTTCTATAGCATCTGAAGCTCAGTGAGAAGTGAAAGATTAGCGTCTTCTCAGATATTTTCTAAGAATAACCCTAGGTATATGCATGAACTTTTCAATTCCTCAATATTTGGAGGAGCTTATTTGTCCATGTATATCTTTTTCCAACTTCTTCTTTTACACAATATGTAGTCTATTGCTTGCCCCAAATGTTATGCTTTGTTTCCAGGTTGCTGTAGTGCTACCTATGATTTAAATGTTTCCAACCAAACCAGCTGGGAGCTTCTCCAGCCGTAGGACTGCTCTAAGTTGAGTGAAACAAAAGCAAGTCAATGAACCAGACTTTCAGGCAATCACAAGACAAGTCAAAACCCCAAATTGTAATTCATTGAGAACAAGATCTATATTGCTTTTTCTGGCCCTGGTGATCTGTACTAAGTAGGAGTTATCATCCTCCTGGCCTCTTGTATTGATTTTCTAGGTCTGCATAACAAAATACCATAGAATGAGTGGCTCAAGGAGCATAATTAATTTTCCTCACAATTCTGGAAGATAGACCCCTGAGATCAAGGTATCAGCAGCAGGTTTGTTTTATCCCAAAACCTCTTTCTTTGGTTTTTAGATATCCATTACTTTCCATGTCCTCAAAATGCCCTTTTCCTGTGTGTGCAGATCTCTGGTGTGCCCAAATTCCATCTTATAAGAATATTGGTCAAATAGGATTAATTCTATTAATCTATCTATTCAGATCTATTAATCATCTATTCAGATGATCTCATTTAACCTAATTATATCTTTAAAGGCCTTATCCCTAAATGCAATCACATTCTGAAATACTAGGGGCTAGACTTAAAAATATTCATACACAATTAAATCTGCAACATTCTTCCCTATGGATACTTAAAATTCATATTCTTCTAACATATAAATACTTTGACTCCATCCCAAACAGCTTCATTAATTCATTTTAGCATGAACTCTAAGTCCTAAATCTTATCTACATCATCATCTAAGTCAAGTAAGGGTGAGACTTGGGGTATGATTTATCCTTAAGCAAAATTCTCCTCCAGCCGTGAATCTATAAAACCAAACATGTTATCTACTTTCATAATACAAAGATGGGACAGGTATAGAATACACATTCCCATTTCAAAAAGAACATATCAGAAAAAAGGACTATGAGTATCAAAATATCCAAAACTTAGTAGGAAAAATTTTATTATACTTTAAGACTCAAGAATAACCCTATTTGGGCAGGGATTGGAAGATGGCAGCAGAGAGATCCAAGGCTTGTCTGGTCCTGATAATACAACTAGGTAACTATAAAATAATCCTAAATACCCCAGAAATTGATCTGAAGACTGGCAGAACAAACTCCACAACAAAGGCAGAGAAGAGACCACATCAAAGAAGGTAGGAAGTGCATAGACACAGTTGGGGAAAGAAATAGATCATGGCCATTGTGGTGAGGAGGGATCTATGGTCTCAGAGAAGGATGACAGACAGACTAAGGTACAGGGGAGCTCTTGGTGAAAATGAATCCCCATAACAATTGGCTTGGACAGTGAGAGGGGCTGAATTTCATGAGTTCTTGAAACCACAGGAGGTTAAAGCCTGTAGTACTAAAGGTCTTCAGGTATGGCTGGGTTAGAGGCTGGAGGGCTTTGGGAAGCTCTTGGAGAGTAGGCAAGCAAACAACTCATGGACATGTAGCATAGAAGCATCGATCTGATGCACCAAGAAATACTAAAGGAAGCGCTTTCAGTGGAAAAGAGAGACTAAAAGTGATAGTATAAAGGTAGTAAATACAAAAGCAAAAATGAATATTTCTATAAAAATCAGTCAAGGACCTCACAAAATGTAAAGATGTAAAATACAATGACATATACCTAAAATGTAGGGAGGAGAGGTGTAAACAATGGGTTCAAACTTCATCAACTTAATATAGATGTCTTATGTGAAAGAGGATATATACAAATCTAGTGATAACCATATATTAAAAACCACTAATAAAAATGCAAAGAATAAAGAGAAAAGCATCCAAATATATCACTAAAGAAAATCATCGAACTACAAAATAAAGACAAAAAAGAATCAGAAGTAATCTTAAAAAACAACAACAAAACAAGTAATAAAATGAAATTAATACATATATATATCAATAGTTACTTTGAATGTAAATGAACTAAATGTTATAATCAAAAGATATAGGGTTACAGAGTGGATTTTTAAAAAAGACCTTTCTATACGCTGCCTACAAGAGACTCATTTTACTCCTCAAGACACCTGCAGATTGAAAATGAGGGGATGGGAAAGCATTTGACATACAAATGGATGTCAAAAGAAAGACAGAGTGGCAAACTTACATCAGACAGAATACACTTTAAAACAAAATCTGTAAGAAGCACTATATAATAATAAAGAACACAACCCAACAAGAAGATGTAACAATTGTAAATATCTATGCACTCAACATTGGTGCACCCAAATACATAAAACAGTCAATAACAAACATAAAAGAAATAATCAATAGTAATACAATAACAGTAGATTGTATTACAAATGATGTAACCCCATTTACGTCAATGGACAGATCATCTAAACCGAAAATGAATGGCTTTGAATGACACTGAACCAGATGGATTTGATACATTCAGAATATTCCATACAAAAAAAAACAGCAGAATACACATTCTTTCTTAAGTGAACATGGAATATTATCCAGAATAGGTCACATGTTAGCTTATAAAACAAGCCTACAAAGAGGTTAGGATGTGGCTCAGTTGGTTAAGAGTCTAACTATTGGGCTCAGTTCAGGTCTTGATCTAAGGGTTGTGAGTTCAAGCCTGCATTGGGCTCCACACTGGGTGTGAGTACTTAAAAAACAAACAAACAAACAAAAAAGCAAAACAAAACAAAAAAAACTTCAACCAACTTGAAACCATAAAAATCCTAGCAGAGAACACAGGCAGTAATTTCTCTGACGTTGGCCACAGCAACTTTTTCTACATATGTCTCCTGAGGCCAGGGAAACAAAAACAAAAATAAACCATTGTGACTTCATCAAAATGAAATGCCTCTGCCCAGGGAAAGAATCAACAACTAAAAGGCAACCTACGGAATGAGAGAAGATATTTGCAAATGATGTATCAGATAAAGAGTTAGATTCCAAAATATATAAAGAACTTATCAAACATAACACCCTAAAAACAATCCAGTTTAAAAATTGGCAGAAGATATAAATAAACATTTCTCTAAAAAGACATCCAGATGGCTAACAGAAACACGAAAAGATGTCCATTATCATTTTTCATTGGGGAAATGTAAAACAAAACTAATATGAGACATCCTCTCATGCCTATTGGAAAGGTTAAAATTAGCAACACAAGAAAAGTAGGTGTTGGTATGGATGCAGACAAAAAGAAACACGCCTGCACTGTTGGTGGAATGCGAACTGGTGCAGCCTCTAGGAAGCAGTATGGATTTTCCTCAAAAAGTTAAAAACTGGGCAGCCCTGGTGGCCCAGCGGTTTAGCGCCGCCTTCAGCCCAGGGCGTGATCCTGGAGACCGGGGATGAGGCCCACGTCGGGCTCCCTGCATGGAGCCTGCTTCTCCCTCTGCCTGTGTCTCTGCCATTCTCTCTCTCTCTCTCTCTCTCTCTCTCTCTCTCTGTGTGTGTGTCTCATGAATAAATAAAATCTTTTAAAAAAAGAAAATACTTTTTAAAAAAGAGAAAAATATTATAAAAAAAGTTAAAAACTGGGCAATGGCAGAGGTGAGAGGATGAACAACAAGTTCGATGCATTGAAAGATGATGACAGTGGGGACCGTGATCAGAATGAAGAAAACAGCACACAGAAAGAGGGTAAGAAGAAAAAAAACAGAACAAGACAAAAGTCAGGGCAGCAGTAAGAGGAAAGCTGTTGTCCCTGGGCCAGTAGAGCATCAGCAGTACATCAGCAGCAGTACAACATCAGCAGAGCATACAGCAGAGCATGCAGTAGTACAGCAGCAGCAGTACAACATACTTTCTGGTACTACAGAAGAATCCCCGGCCGTCCCACCAGCTCACAGAGCTATGAACAGGATATCAAACAGATCAGCACCTTTGCCTCTGTGGAGCAGTTCTGGAGGTTTTATAGCCATATGGTACATCCCGGGGACCTGACAGGCCACAGCGGCTTCCATCTCTTCAAAGAAGGAATTAAGCCCATGTGGGAGGATGATGCAAATAAAAATAGTGGCAAGTGGATTATTTGACTGCAGAAGAGCTTGGCATCCCATTGCTGGGAGAATCTTATCCTGGCCATGTTGGGGGAACAGTCCATGGTTGGGGAGGAGATCTATGAGGCTGTGGTCTCTGTCCAGTTTCAGGAGGACATTATTTCAATATGGAATAAGACTGCCAGTGACCAAGCAACCACAGCTCACATCCGGGATACACTTCAGTGAGTGCTTAACGTACCTACCAACATCATTATGGAGTACAAGACCCACACTGACAGCATCAAAATGCCAGGCAGGCTGGGCCCCCAAAGCCTCCTTTTTCAAAAACTCTGGAAGCTGCGGTGAATATGCCATGACCTTTTCCCTCTCTGGATGGCACCATCACTGAAGCTGGTATCATCAGAGTCTCTGTTCTGTTGGTGTGCTACCTGGAAGATCCTTCTGTCCTGGACAAGAGCATTTTATGTTTTAAGAACAGACTGATACACAGCAGCTACAACAACAGCTGAGACCACTTAATAAATGATGCTAAACTAAAAAAAAAGTTAAAAACTGAACTAGCTTATGATCCAGCAATCACACTACTGGATATTTACCCAAAGAATACAAAAACACTAATTCAAAGTGATACATGCACCTCTATGTTTATTGCAGCAGTATTTATAATTGCCAAGATATGGAAACAGCCCAAGTGTCCATCAGTTAAGGAATGGATGTGGTATATATACACAATGGAATATATTAAAAAGAAGAATAAAAAAAGAAGAATGAAATCCTGCCATTTGCAATGACAATGACATAAGTAGAGCTAGAGAGTATTATGCTAAGCAAAATAAGCCAGAGAAAGACAAATACCACATTCCATCATTCATTTGGAATTAAGAAACAAATCAAACAAAGAGAAAAATAAGAGGGTTAATCAAGAAGCAGACTCTTAACTATAGACAAGAAACTGATGGTTTTCAGAGGGGAAGATGAACGGGTGGGTGGGTGATGAAATAGGTGATGGGGATTAAGGAGTGCACTTGTGAGGAGCACAAAGTGATGTATGGAAGTTGAATCACAATATTGTACACCTAAGGAGGAGCAGTTATGATAGTGGAGGAGTAGGGAACCCCAAGTTTGTCTAGTCGCTCGAATACCGCTCAATAGTTATAACATCATTCTGAACACCTATGAAATCAATCAGAAATCCAAGAAAAGAAATACTGAAGTTCTACAAGTAGAAAAGCAACAACTTTTTGGAAGGTAGGAGGTGCAAAGACTTGAATCTGGGGTGATATATATGAAGATACAGTGGAGGGGAGGGAGCCTGCTTAAGGAGGCTAACAATGTATTATAAGCAGCAGATCACAAAATTGGAACTTTTGAAAGTCTGCTACAGTGAATTACATCCTTGGCTCAAAGGTGATCAGGTGGTCAATGGGGGCTATTCTTAGGTGGGAAAGCATGGTCTCAGGATGTCTGGGGTCATAAGAACAACAGGAGTTCTGGAATGTGGCAGAGTTCCCAGGTATAGGAGTGGGGAAGCTGGCTAAGAATGGTTACTCTAGGTACTGGACTTATGCTCTGTGTTGCCATAAACTTCAAACTACTGCATGGTTATGTGCCTGCTTTCCTGGCAAGGGTCTAGCAAAAGGCAGAAGCATGGTAAGACCCCCCTCCTCACTACTCTGGGTGGAACAATGTGGGTATATGCCACAGGAGTCCATAAAACTTGGAGTTTTAACTCGCAGCTCAGTTATGGAGTGAGATAAAAATTCTCTGTCACAGGCTGGGTGAACACAGAGTTTGGATGGAAACTGAGGAGACAGAAGAGACTGACTGCTTTTCTGTGAGCTCTCATTGAAGAGTGGAGGGTGTGAACTTTCAAGAGAGTGGGGTGTAGCTATATTCATCTCCCCCATTGGTGCTGAAAGCCTTCAGGGAACAAAACAGTGCCGTGTACTGGAATCCAGAGCTGCTTACGCTAAGTCTTGTCTCCTGGCAGGAAGGAGCAATTACAATAGCACAAGTTGAACTGAGAGTCAGGGCAAAGGCCCTTCTCCAAGAAGACAAGGATTCACAACTGGCTCACATCAAGTTTACAGATCAGAGAGGGTTGCAAATCTTCAACTCATGGGGAAAACAGCATATAGCATTTGTTTTGTTGTTGTTGTTGTTGTTGTTGTTAATTCTTTAGTCTTTCCATATTTTTTGTTATTTTCTTATTTTTTCAATTTTTTATTCTTTTTTAATGTTTATTTTTATATATACTTTATACATATATATTTATTTTTTCTTTCCTCTCACTGTATTTTATTTCATTTTATTTTTGTATATATACAAGCATACCAAAACACACCTAGGATCTAGTTTTTTGTTTTATTTCTTGTATTTTTTTTCATTTTTTCCCTGTTTCTTGTTTTTTTTTTTTTTCTGTTGTCATGGTTGGTATTGTTTTTCTCTTTCATTCCCTTCTCTTCTGGACAAGATGACGATATGGAGAAATTCGCCCCCAAAAAAAAGAACAACAGGTAGTACTTACTGCCAGAAATTTAATCCATAGAGATATGAGAAAGATGTTTGAACTAGATTTTAAAACAATGATTATAAAGATATTAGCTGGGCTTGAAAAAAAAAGAATAAAAGTCACTATGGAATCCCCTACTATGGAAACAAAAAAACTAAAATCTAATAACACTGAAATTTAAAATGCTATTACCAGGACACCTGGGTGGCTCAGTGGTTGAGCATCTGCCTTTGGCTCAGGTCCTAATCCCAGGATCCTGGGATCAAGTCCCACATTGGGCTCCCTGCAGGGAGCCTGCTTCTTCCTCTGCCTGTCTCTGCCTCTCTTTGTGTATCTCTCATGAGTAAATAAAATATTTTTTAAAAATTAAAAATAAAAATGCTATTAGCAAGATGCAGTCCCAAATGGAAACAATAAAAACAAGAATGAAGAAGGCATAAGAGTCAGTGATATAGAGATAAAATGATGGAAAATAAGAAACCTGGAAAGAAGAGAGAAGGGAAACTACTGGATCACAAAGGGAAACAGACAATTAAGCAATTCCATAAAGCAAAATAATATCCAGATTATAGGGGTCTCAGAAGATGAGGAGTAAGAGAGAGGGGCAGAAGGTTTATTTGAACAAATTGTAGCTGAGAACTTCCCTAATCTGTGGAAGAAAACAGACATTCAAGTCCAAGAGGCAAAGAGAACCCCCCTTAAAATCAATAAAAATAGGTCAACACCTCAATATATAATAATGAAGCTTGAAAATTTCAAAGATGGAGAGAAAATCCTAAAATCAGTTCAGGACAAGAGGTCCTGAACCTACAAGGGTGCACATAAGATGGACAGCATACCTGTCCGCAGACAAGTAGCAGGTCAGAAAGAACTGGCATAGTATATTCAGTGTCCTAAGTGGAAAAATATGCAACCAAGAATACTTTACCCAAGCCTGTCATTCAGAATAGAAGGAAAGATAAACTGTTTCCAGGACAAAAAAAAAAAAAAACTAAAGGAATTTGTGAACACTAAGCAGATCTACAAAAAATATTAAAGGGATCCTTTGAAGGGAGAGGAAGCCCAAAAGTAACAAAGACTAGAAAGGGACAGAGAAAATCTACAGGAAGAGTGACTTTACAGGTAAATTCATATCTTTCAATAATTATTATGAATGTAAATGGAATAAATGCCCCAATCAAAAGGCATAGACTATCAGAATGAATCGCCAAGTATGGTTGAAAAGAAAACCAAAGCTGGAGCTATGACAATACTGGACTTCAAGCTGTATTACAAGGCTGTAGTCATTAAGACAGTATGGTACTGGCACAAAAACAACACATAGATGAATGGAACAGAATAGAGAACCCAGAAATGGACCCTTAACTCTATGGTCAACTAATCTTCAATGAAGCAGAAAGGAATATCCAATGTAAAAAAGACAGTCTCTTTAACAACTGGTGTTGGGAAAATTAGACAGGCACATGTAGAAGTATGAAACTGGACCACTTTCTTACAATATACACAAAAATAAATTCAAAATTGATGAAAAACCCACATGTGAGGCAGGAATCCATCAAAATCCTAGAGAAGAACATAAGTATCACCTTCTGTGACCTTGGCCAAAGCAACTTATTGCTAGATACATCTCCAAAGGGAAGAGAAACAAAAGCAAATATGGATTGGGACTTCATCAAGATGAAAAACTTTTGCACAGCAAAAGAAACAAGAAAACTAAAAGGTAACAATGGGAGAAGATATGTGCAATTGTCTTATCAGATAAAGGGCTAGTATCCAAGATCTATACAGAACTCATCAAACTCAACACCCCAAAAAATAAAAAAAAAAAATCTAGTCAAGAAATGGGCAGAAGACATGAACAGATATTTCTCCAAAGATGACATGCATGGGAGGGGCATGGGGATGACTGGGTGACAGGCACTGAGGGAGGCACTTGATGGGATGAGCACTGGGTGTTATGCTATATGTTGGCAAATAGAACTCCAATAAAAAAAAAAAAAGAGGGAGGGAGGGGCAAGATGGTGGAAGAGTAGGGTCCCCAAGTCACCGATCCCCACCAAATTACCTAGATAAACTTTCAAATAATCCTGAAAACCTACGAATTTGGCCTGAGATTTAAAGAGAGAACAGCTGGAATGCTACAGTGAGAAGAGTTAGGCTTCTATCAAGGTAGGAAGACGGGGGGCGGGGGATAAAGAAAAAGCATCCAACGGTCAGGGGCCCCGCGAGGAGCTGGGCTAAGGCCAATTGGCGAGTGCCCCCAGGACACGAAAGCCCCGACCGGGAGAAGCAGGAGCTTCACCAATCTTCCCGGGCAGAAAGGCGCTCGCAAGGAGTTAGAGCAGGACCTCAGGAGGGTGGGGATGCCCTCAGGTTCCCAGGGGCACTAACAGACACCTGCGCCCCGGGGAGAGCGCGCCACACCCCGTGGCCAAGCTCCCTAAGGGGCTGTGGCACCGGCACAGGTGGCGGCTCGGGTGGCCGCTCGAGCGGAGGGGACTGCGCCCCGGGAGCGCAATTCCAGCAGTGCAAGCCCGGTAGGGCCGCCGGGGGACACAGCCCAAGATCCGGCGCTACCCCCGGGACAGACAGAGGCCGGGAAGGCCCAGGACAGCGAGGACGCTCCTGCCCCCGGAGGCGGGAGCTGTGCAGATCAGCACCCCGCCCCGGAGCATCCAGGCCACTGTGGACTGGGAGCTGTGGTAGTTACTGTGGTAGCTGACTCCAAGGCTGGAGAACTGGGCGCCACCACTGCTGTTGTTCCTCCTAGGGCCTCACAGGATAAACAACCCCCACTGAGCCTCACAGTGGTCTCACAGGATAAACAGCTCCCACTGTGCTGTGCACCTGGCAGGGGGCTGAGCAGCTCCCCCAAGTGCTCACACCTGAGAATCAACACAGCAGGACCCTCCCCCAGAACACCAGCTGGACGGACAGGGGAAAAGCAAGTTCTTGACCAAGAAGCACTAGAAAGTTCCAGGGTAAGCCGAGGGATTTACACTATAGAGAATCAGAGGATACTCCCCCTTGCTTTTTGTTTTCTGTTTGCTTCCCCCCACCTTTTTTTTCCTCGTCTTTTTTTCTACTTCTTTTTATTTTTCTTTTCTTTTTTCTCTTCACTCTTTTTCTCCTTTTCCCAGTACAACTTGTTTTTGGCCACTCTGTACTGGGCAAAATGACAAGAAGGAAAAACTCACCTCAAAAGAAAGAATCAGAAACAGTCCTCTCTCCCACAGAGTTATAAAATTTGGATTACTTCTCAATGTCAGAGAGCCAATTCAGAACCACAATCATAAAGCTACAGGTGGCTCTAGAAAAAAGCATAAAAGACTCAAGAGACGTCATAACTGCAGACCTAATCAGACCTAATCAGGCAAAAATTAAAAATCAATTAAATGAGATGCAATCCAAACTAGAGGTCCTAATGACAAGGGTTAACAAGGTAGAAGAACGAGTGAGTGACATAGAAGACAAGTTGATGGCAAAGAGGAAAACTGAGGAAAAAAGAGAAAAACAATAAAAAAAATCATGAGGACAGGTTAAGGGAAATAAGTAACAACCACAAAAGGAAAAATCTACATTTAATTGGGGTTCCGGAGGCCGACGAAAGGGACAGAGGTCCAGAATATGATTTGAACAAATCATAGCTGAAAACTTTCCTAATCTGGGAAGGGAAACAGGCATTCAGATCCAGGAAATAGAGAGATCCCTCCCTAAAATCAATAAAAACCGCTCAACACCTCGACATTTAATAGTGAAGCCTGCAAACACCAAAGATAAAGAGAAGATCCTTAAAGCAGCTAGAGACAAGAAATCTCTAACTTTTATAGGGAGAAATATTAAATTAACAGCAGACCTCTCCACAGAGACCTGGCAGGCCAGAAAGGGCTGGCAGGATATACTCAGGGTCCTAAATGAGAAGAACATGCAGCCAAGAATACTCTATCCAGCAAGGCTCTCATTCAGAATAGAAGGAGTGATAAAGAGCTTCCAAGAAAGAGGATGGGCCCACGAAGCCAGATCTGCAACAAATACCAAGGGAGATTCTATAATAGAGGAAGTCCAAGGGAACAATCCACAAAAGCAGGGACTGAATAGGTATCATGATGACACTAAATTCATATCTTTCAATAGTAACTCTGAACTTGAAAGGGCTTAATGACCCCATTAAAAGGCACAGGATTTCAGACTGGATAAAAAAGCAAGACCCATCTATTTGCTGTCTACAAGAGGCTCATTTTAGACATAAGGACACTTACAGCCTGAAAATAAAAGGTTGATGAACCATTTACCATTCAAATGGTCCTCAAAGAAAGCTAGGGTAGCCATCCTTATATCAGATAAATTAAACTTTATCCCGAAGACGGTAGTAAGAGATGAAGAGGGACACTATATCATGCTTAAAGAATCTATCCAACAAGAGGACTTACCAATCATCAATATTTATGCCCCGAATGTGGGAGCTGACAAGTATAACAATTAATAACCAAAGTTAAGACACACTTAGATAATAATACACTTATACTTGGTGACTTGAATGTAGCACTTTCTACAATCGACTGATTTTCTAAGCACATCTCCAAAGAAACAAGAGCTTTAAATGATACACTGGACCAGATGGATTTCACAGATATTTAGAGAACTTTACAACCAAATGCAACTGAATCACGTTCTTCTCAAGTGCACATGGAACTTTCTCCAGAATAGACCACATACTGGGTCACAAATCAGGTTTTAACTGATACCAAAAGACTGTGATCATCCCCTGCATATTTTCAGACCATAATGCTTTGAAACTAGAACTAAATCACAAGAAGTTTGGAAGGATTTCAAACACATGGAGGTTAAGGACCATCCTGCTAAAAGATGAAAGGATCAACCAGGAAATTAAGGAAGAATTAAAAAGATTCATGGAAACTAATGCGAATGAAGATGCAACTGTTTAAAATCTTTGGGATGCAGCAAAAACAGTCCTGAGAGGGAAATACATCTCAATACAACCATCCATCCAAAAACTGGAAAGAACCCAAATACAAAAGCTAACCTTGTGCCTAAAGGAGCTGGAGAAAAAACAGCAGATAGATCCTACACCCAGCAGAAGAAGAGCGTTAATAAAGATTCGAGCAGAACTCAATGAAATAAAGACCAGAAGAACTGTGGACAGATTAACAAAACCAGGAGTTGGTTCTTTGAAAGAATTAATAAGACAGATAAACCATTAGCCAGCCTTAATAAAAAGAAGAGAGAAAAGACTCGAAATTAATAAAATCATGAATGGGAAAAGAGAGATCACCACCAATACCAAGGAAATACAAACAATCTTAAAAACATATTATGAGCAGCTATACGCCAATAAATTAGGCAATCTAGAAGAAATGGACGCATTTCTGGAAAACGAGAAATTACCAAAACTGGAACAGGAAGAAATCGAAAACCTGAACAGGCCAATGACCAGGGAGGAAATTGAAGCAGTCATCAAAAACCTCCCAAGACACAAAAGTCCAGGGCCAGATGGCTTCCCAGGGGATTAAAGAAGAAACCATACCTATTCTACTAAAGCTGCTTGGAAAGATAGAAAGAGATGGAATACTTCCAAACTCATTCTATGAGGCCAGCATCACCTTAATTCCAAAACCAGACAAATACCCCACCAAAAAAGGAGAATGATAGACCAATATCCCTGATGAACATGGATGCAAAAATTCTCAACAAGATACTAGATGATAGTATGCAACAATACATTAAGAAGATTATTCGCCATGACCAAGTGGGATTTATCCCTGGGATGCAAGGTTGGTTCAACACTTGTAAAGCAATCAATGTGATTGATCATATCAGCAAGAGAAAAAACAAGAGCCCTATGATCCTCTCAATAGATGCAGAGCAAACATTTGACAAAATACAGCATCCATTCCTGATCAAAACTCTTCAGAGTGTAGGGATAGAGGGAACATTCCTCAGCATCTTAGAAGCCATCTACAAAAAGCCCACAGCAGATATCATTCTCAATGGGGAAACACTGGGAGTCTTTCTCCGAAGATCAGGAACACGACAGGGATGTCCCCTCTCACCACTGCTATTCAACATAGTACTAGAAGTCCTAGCCTCAGCAATCAGGTAACAAAAAGAAATAAAAGGCATTCAAATTGGCAAAGAAGAAGTCAAACTCTCCCTCTTCACAGAAGACATGATACTGTACATAGAAAACACAAAAGACTCCACCCCAAGATTGCTAGAACTCATACAGCAATTTGGTAGCGTGGCAGGATACAAAATCAATGCCCAGAAGTCAGTGGCATTTCTATACACTAACAATGAGCCTGAAGAAAGAGAAATTAAGGAAATTAATCCCATTTACAATTGCACCCAAAAGCATAAGATACCTAGAAATAAACCTAACAAAAGAGGTAAAGGATCTATACCCTAAGAACTACAGAACACTTCTGAAAGAAATTGAGGAAGACACAAAGAGATGGAAAAATATTCCATGCTCATGGATTGGCAGAATTAATATTGTGAAAATGTCAATGTTACCCAGGGCAATTTACACATTTAATGCAATCCCTATCAAAATACCATGCACTTTCTTCATAGAGTTAGAACAAATCTACTTAAGATTTGTGTGGCATCAGAAAAGTCCCCGAATAGCCAGGAGAATATTCAAAAGGAAAACCATTAAAAAAAAAAAAAAAAGGAAAACCATAGCTGGTGGCTTCACAATGCCAGATTTCAGGTTGTACTACAAAGCTGTGGTCATCAAGACAGTGCGGTATGGCACAAAAACAGACATAGATCAATGGAACAGAATAGAAAACCCAGAAGTGGACCCTCAACTTTATGGTCAACTAATATTTGACAAAGGAGGAAAGACTATCCACTGGAAGAAAGACAGTCTCTTCAATAAATGGTGCTGGGAAAATTGGACATCCACATGCAGAAGAATGAAACTAGACCATTCTCTTGCACCATACACAAACTCAAAATGGATGAAAGATCGAAATGTGAGACAGGATTCCACAAAAATCCACAAAAATCTAGGATCAAAATCCTAGAGGAGAGCACAGGCAACACCCTTTTTGAACTTGGCCACAGCAACTTCTTGCAAGATACATCCATGAAGGCAAGAGAAACAAAAGCAAAAATGAACTATTGGGACTTCATCAAGATAAGAAACTTTGCACAGCAAAAGAAACAGTCATCAAAACTCAAAGACAACCTACAGAATGGGAGAAGACATTTGCCAATGATGTATCAGATAAAGGACTAGTGTCCAAGATCTATAAAGAACTTATTAAACTCAACAGCAAAGAACCAAACAATCCAATCATGAAATGGGCAAAAGACATGAACAGAAATCTCACAGAGGAAGACATAGACATGGCCAACATGCACATGAGAAAATGCTCTGCATCACTTGCCATCAGGGAAATACAAATCAAAACCACGATGAGATACCACCTCACACCAGTGAGAATGGTGAAAATTAACAAGACAGGAAACTACAAATGTTGGAGAGGATGCGGAGAAAGGGGAACCCTCTTGCACTGTTGGTGGAATGTGAACTGATGCAACCACTCTGGAAAACTGTGTGGAGGTTCCTCAAAGAGTTAAAAGTAGATCTGCCCTGCGACCCAGCAGTTGCACTGCTGGGGATTTACCCCAAAGATACAGCTGCAGTGAAAAGCCGGGACACCTGCACCCCAATGTTGATAGCAGCAATGTCCAAAATAGCCAAACTGTGGAAGGAGCCTCAGTGTCCATCGAAAGATGAATGGATAAAGAAGATGTGGTTTATGTATACAATGGAATATTACTCAGCCATTAGAAACGACAAATACCCATCATTTGCTTCAACGTCGATGGAACTGGAGGGTATTATGCTGAGTGAAATAAGTCAATCGGAGAAGGATAATCATTATATGGTCTCATTCATATGGGGAATATAAAAAATAGGGTAAGGGAATAAAGAGGAAAGTAGAAAAAATGAGTGGGAAATATCAGAGAGGGAGACAGAACATGAGAGACTCCTGACTCTTTGAAATGAACAAGGGGTGGTGGAAAGGGAGGTGGGTGGGATGTGGTTGTGACTGGACGATGGGCACTGAGGGGGGCACTTGATGGTATGAGCACTGGGTGTTATGCTATATTTTGGCAAATTGGACTCCAAATAAAAAAAGAAGACATGCATATGTCCATCAGACACATGAAAAAATAATCAATATACCTCAGCATTAGAGAATTCCAAAACAAAGTCACAATGAGACACTGCCTCACACCAGTCAGAATAGATAAAATAACAACTCGGGAAATAGCAGATGTTGATGACAATGTGGCAGTGAATGCAAACTGGCGCAGGCACTCTGGAAAACAGCATGGAATTTCCTTAAAAAGTTAAAAGTAGAGACACCCTACAACCCAACAATTATTCTACTATCCAAAGGATCCAAAGGATACAAACATAGTGATTCGAAGGGGCACCTGCACCCCAATATTTATAGCTGCAATGTCCACAATAATCAAAGTGTAGAAAGAGGTGAGATGTTCATCAGTGGATGAATGAATAAAGAAGATATGGGATATGTATACAGTGGTATGTTACTCAGCCATCAAAAATAATGAAATCTTGCCATTTGTATCAATGTGGATAAAACTAGAGTGTATTATGCTATGTGAAATAAGTCAAAGAAAGACAAATACCATATGATTTCACTCATATGTATAATTTAAAAAACAAAACAGATGAACACAGGGGAAGGGGAGGAAAAATAAAATAAAAGGAAATTGAGAGAGAGGCAAACCATAAGAGACAATTCTAAGAAACAAACTGAAGATTGCTAAAGGAGAATTTGGGAGGGGGAAAGGGGTAATTGGGTGATGAGCATTAAGGAGGACACTTAAAGTAATGAGCAGTAAGTGTTCTATTGCAACTGATGAGTCACTAAATTCTAACCTCCTAATAGTATAGTATATGTTAACTAAATTGAATTTAAATAAATAATTTTTCTTAAAAGAAAAAAATGTAAGAGATTTTTGTATGTTGATTTCGTATTCTGTGACTTTACTGAATTTGTGTATCAGTTCTAGCAATTCTTTGATGGAGGCTTTCGGGTTATCTGTATAGAATATCATATCATAGTGAAAATGTTACTTCTTGCTTGCAAATTTGGATGCCTTTTATTTCTCTTTGTTGTCTGATTGCTGTGGATAGGACTTCCAGTACTATGTTAAGTGGTGAGAGTGGACATCCCTGTTTTATTCTTCACCATAGAGGAATAGCTCTCAGTTTTCCTCCATTGAGGATGATTTACCTGTGGATTTTTGGCATATAGCATTTATTATGTTTAGGTAAGTTCCTTCTAAACCTACTTTATTGAGGGTTTTTTTCTTTTACTATGATTATATGTTATGTTTTGTCAGATGCTTTTTCCTACATCTATTGAAAGGGTCACATGGTTCTTATCCTTTCTTTTACTAATATAGTGTATCACTTTGATTGATTTGCAAATATTGAACCATCTTTACAGCCCAGGAATAAATCCCACGTGATCATGGTGAATGATTCTTATAAGTACTATTGGATTTGATTTGCTAGTCTTTTTTCTAAAAGACTTTATTTATTCATGAGAGCGCAGAGACAGAGGTAGAAGGAGAAGCAGGCTCGCTGAGGGGAACCTGATGCAGGGACTCAATCCCAGGATCCTAGGATCACAATCTGAGCCAAAGGCAAATGCTCAACCACTGAGCCACCCAGGTGTCCCTGATTTGCTAGACTTTTTGAGATTTTTTGCTTTATGTCATTCATCAGGCATTTTGGCCTGTAGTTCTTTTGTAGTGAAGTTTGTCTGCTTTGGGTATCAGCATAATGTTGATGTCATAGAATGAATTTCAAAGTTTTTCTTCCTTTTCTATTTTTCTTTTGGTATTATTATTATTATTATTATTTGTATTTGTATTTTTTTTGTAGTTCAATTTGCCAACACTCCGTGCTCATCCTGTCAAGTGCCCCCCTCAGTGCCCGTTACCCAGTCACCCCATCCCCCCGCCCACCTCCCCTTTCACGACCCCTTGTTCATTTCCCAGAGTTAAGAGTCTCTCATGGTTTATCACCCTCTCTGATTTTTCTCATTTTCTCTCCTTTCCCCTATAATCTCTTTCACTATTTTTTATATTCCCTGTATGAGTGAAACCATATAATGACCGCCCTTCTCTGATTGACTTACTTCACTCTTTTCTATTTTGGAATAGTTTGAGAATTGGTTTTTATTTTATTTTATTTTATTTTATTTTATTTCATTTATTTTATTTTATTTTTTAATAATAAATTTATTTTTTATTGGTGTTCAATTTGCCAACATACAGAAAAACACCCAGTGCTCATCCCATCAAGTGCCCCCCTCTGCCCATCACCCATTCACCCCCACCCCCCTGCCCTCCTCCCCTTCCACCACTCTGATGTTTCTAGCAGCAATGTCCACAATAGCCAAACTGTGGAAGGAGCCTCAGTGTCCATCAAAAGATGAATGGAGAATTGGTATTAACTCTTCTTTCAATGTTTCATAGAATTTACCTGTTAAGCCATCTGTCCCTGGACTTGTTTGTTGGGAGATTTTTGATTACTGATTCCATTTTTTCTCTGGTATCAATCTGTTCATGTTTTCTATTTCTTCCTGTTTCAGTTTTGGTGGTTTATGTTTCTAGAAATTGATCCATCTCTTCCCAGTGGTTCAGTTTGTTGGCATATGCTTTTTCATAATATTCTCTTAGACTTCTTTGCATTTTTGGGGTGTTGGTTGTTATTTCTTCTCTTTCATTTTTATTGTATTTATTTCTGTCATTTTTTCTTTTTGATAAGTCTGGCTAGGGGATTATCAATTTTATTAATTTTTTCAAACAATCAGCTTGTGGTTTCATTGATCTGTTTATTGGGTTTTTTTTGTTTGTTTCTATATCATTTATTTATGCTCTAAGCTTTATTATTTCCCTCTTGCTGACTTTTGGCTTCATTTGTTGTTTTTCTAACTCCTTTAGGTGTTGGGTTAGGTTGTTTATTTGAGGGTGTTTTGCTTCTTGAGCACCACTTTTGCTGCATCCCAAAGGTTTTGGACTGCTGTATTTTCATTTTCATTTGTTTCCAAGTGATATGTTCATTTCTTCTTTGATTTCCTAGTTGGCCCATCCATTGTTTAATAGCATGTTACTTAACCTCCAGGTACTTGTGGTATTCTCAATTTTTTTCTTGTGGTTGACTTCAAGCTTCTTAGCATTGTGGTGAGAAAATATGCATGGATGACCTCTATCTTAACAAAAAGATCGGTATCGTGTGATGCCTGATTTGTGACCTAATATGTGATCTTTTCTAGAGAATGTCCCATGTGTACTTGAAAGCAATGTGTATTCTACTGCTTTAGGATGGAATGTTCTGAACATACCTGCTAAGTACATTTAATGTAGTGTGTCATTAAAAAACATTATTTCCTGTTGATTTTCTACTTAGATGATCTGTCCATTCATGTAAGTGGGGTATATAAGTCCCTTAGTATTCATGTATTATTATCAATGAGTTCTTTCGTTTGCACACACTACCTCTCAGGGAAACACTCTGAGAAGAGCAAATACTCTCCCTTCTGTGTGTTCCAGGCATTTTTCAGATTTCTATTTCCACACTCTCTTCCTCTGGGTTATTGGCCTGCCTTCTCTCCAGAAGTAGCACAGTATCCTCCAGGCTCTATCCCAGCCCTGCCGGCTGACTTTAGAACTACAGGCTTTAAGGATGTGGTGTAGACACGGGTCTGCACTGGTCTTCTAGAATAGGGTTGCAATGAGACAGAGGCAAGTGTGGATGAGACGGGCAGTAGCACCAGAGTGCAGGGCATGGGACTTGGTGTAGGCAGGTTAGGTAACCAGTGTCAAGGCTTAGCTGCTTTCCGCATGTGGCTCTGCATTTATGCTGAAGGGTGGTGGAGGAAAATGGTGCTGGCTGGCTCCTTTACCCTGAAGAGCTGTCCACCTGAACTCTGCCTCTCAGGAATGCACTATAAGAATAGTGAATAATCTCTCATCTGTGTGCCCCAAGTGTTCTTCAGATCACTGTTAACACACCATCTACCCCAAGGCTGTTTGCCTACATTTTCTCCAGAAGTAAGCAGTGTCCTTGGGGCTCTATCCCAGCCAGGTTCACCAACCTTTAAAACCCCATCCTTGGGATCCCTGGGTGGCGCAGCGGTTTGGTGCCTGCCTTTGGCCCAGGGCGCGATCCTGGAGACCCGGGATCGAATCCCACGTCAGGCTCCCGGTGCATGGAGCCTGCTTCTCCCTCTGCCTGTGTCTCTGCCTCTCTCTCTCTCTGTAACTATCATAAATAAATAAAAATTTAAAAAAAAAAAAAAAAAATAAAAAAAAAAATAAAACCCCATCCTTTAAGCCCTGCTGGTTGCAAAAACTCACAAGAATCAACCCCTCTCATTTTCCTAACCAAGGGCATTGGGGAAATGTTCTTGTGCATGTCCCTGTGTGCTCCTCTCTCCTTTACCATTAGCCATGACCATGACTCACTCCTCTCTGCAGCACCTGTGGCCCATTTATTCCCTCTACCACATCTATGCACTTCCTACCTTCTTTGATGGGGCTTCTTCTCTCACTTTAGTTATAGAGTTTGTCCTGTCAGTCCCCAAGTTGATTTCTGGGGAATTTTGAATGATTTGATAGTTATCTAATTGTGTTCAAGAGGGACAAGGCCTAGAGTCCTCCTACCCTGCCACATCTTAGTTCCCTCCAGTTTCTCATATTTTTAAATTCATATTCTTTCCTCAGCTGTGTTCAATTTCCTAATGAGCCTATCAAAGTTATTCTTTATTTCTGTTAGTGTTTTTTATTTATGATATTTCTTTTAAAAACTTTAATTGAGGTATAATTGACATATAATAGTATATTCATTTCAAGTGTACAACTTAATGGTTAGATGTTTGTATACAATTAATTAGTTATCACTCATCACCTACAAAGTTTACTTTTAAGATTTACTCCCTTGGCAACTTTCCAGTATACTGTAGAATATTTTTGGCTATAGTCACCATGGTGCACCTCACATCTCCATTATCAAATTGTTTTGTAACTGGAAGTTTGTACATTTCATCCTCCTTCTCCCATTTTGTTTATTCCCCCAAGCTCCCTTGCCCTCTGATGACTATCATTCTGCTCTCTATATCAATAATTTTCTTTTTTTCTTAACTTCCATTAGTAAGTGGAATTCTATAGTATTTAACATTTTTCTGTCTTATTTCACTTAATATAATTCCATCAAGGTCCATCCATGTTGTCTCAAGTGGCAAATTTTATTCTTTTTTATGGCTAAGTAGTATTCCATTGTATATGTATATACCACATCTTCTTTATCTATTCATCCGTTGATAGTTTTTCCCCATATCTTCACTATTGTAAACAATGCTATCATGAACATAAGGGTGCATATAGCTCTACAAAATATGTTTTTTTTTTAAATTTTTAGCTAAATCGCCTGAAGAGAATTGCTAGGTCATATGGTAATTCTATTTTTAAAATATTTTCTGAGGAACTTTCATACTATTATCCATAGTGGCCGCACCAATTTACACTCTCACCAAATTCAGGAGAGTCCCCTTTTTTGCACACCCTCACTAGCACTTATTTCTTGTCCTTTTGCTAACAGCCTTTCTAACAGGTGTGAGGTAATATAACATTCTGGTTTTGACTTGTATTTCCCTAATGATTAGTGATCTAGAGCATCTCTCCATTTGTCTGTTTGCCATCTGTATGTCTTCTTTGGAAAAAATGTCTATGCAGATTCACTTCTCATTTTTAATCATAAACATATATTTTGCTCTTGAATTTTAAACATTCTTTTCTTTAAAAAAATATTTATTTATTTATTTATTTATTTATTTATTTATTTATTTATTTTAGAGAGAGAGAGCACACATGTGAGTTGGGGAGTGGCAGAGATAGAGATAGAGAATCTCTAGCAAACTCCATGCCGAATTAGGAGCTCAATGCAGAGCTCAATCTCACGACCCCAAGATCATGACCTGAAGCAAAATCAGATGTTCAACTGGCTGTGCCCAGAGTTTTATACATTTTTATGTATTTTGTCATATATAAAACTTGCAAATATTTTCTTTCATTCAGTAGGTTGTCTTTTCATTTTGTTGATGATTTCCTTGGCTGTGCACAAACTTCTTGGTTCAATATATTCTACTTGTTTATTTTTGCTTTTGTTGCCTTTGCTTTTGAAGTCCTATCCAAAAATCTATCAAGACTAATGTCAAGAAGCTTACTGCTTATGTTTTCTTTTAGGAATTTTATTATTTCAGGTCTTACATTGAAGTCTGCAATCCATATTCAGTTAGTTTTCATAAATGGTGTAAAATAGTGATCTAGTTTAATTCTTTTGCATGTCACTATCCAGTTTTCCCAGAACCATTTATTGAAGAGAATGTCCTTTCCCCACTGTATATTTGTGCCTCCTTTGTCAGAAAATAATTCACTATATATGTGTGGTTTATTTCTGGGTTTTCTGTTCTGTTACAATGATCCATGTGCTTGTTTTTATGCCAACGTCATGCTATTTTCATTACTTACCTTCTTAATATGGTTGAAATCTGAGAGCATAATGTCTCCAGATTTTTTTCTTTTTTTCTAAAGTTTCCTTCCACTATTCAGTGTTTTTTATTGTTCCATACAAATTTTAGGACTGTTTTATCTATTTCTGAAGAAAAAAGTCATTGGAAATTTGATAGTGATTACAGTAAGTTTGCATATTGTTTGGGGTAATATGGACATTTTAACAATATCACTTATTCTAATCCATGAGCATGAAATATATTTTCATTTATTTGTGTCATCTTCAATTTCTTTCATCAACAACTTACAGTTTTTAGTTACAGATCATTTACTTCCCTGTTTAAATTTACTCCTAGGTATTTTATTCTTTTTTGTTGTTGTTTTTGTTTTTTTTAATAATAAATTTATTTTTTATTGTGTTCAATTTGCCAACATACAGAACAACACCCAGTGCTCATCCCGTCAAGTGCTCCCCTCCGTGCCTGCCACCCAGTCATCCCTACCCCCCACCCTCCTCCCGTTCCACCACCCCTAGTTCATTTCCCAGAGTTAGGAGTCTTCCATGTTCTGTCTCCCTTTCCCATTTCTTCTCCCTTCCCCTCTATTCCCTTTCACTATTATTTATATTCCCCAAATGAATGAGACCATATAATGTTTGTCCTTCTCTGGTTGACTTATTTCACTCAGCATAATACCCTCCAGTTCCATCCACGTTGAAGCAAATGGTGGGTATTTGTCATTTCTAATGGCCGAGTAAATTTTTTTTTTTTTTTAGGTAGGCTCCATGCCCATCAGGGGCTTGAACTCCTGACCCTGAGATTAAGAGTTGTGTGCTCTACTGACTGAGCCAGCCAGGCATCCCTGATATTTTATTCTTTTTGATGCAATTTAAAATGGGATTCTTAAAAACTTTCTCTTTTTTATAGTTTGTCATTAGTTTATGAAAATTCAACCAATTCTTTAATATATTGATTTTTTTACCATGCCAGTTCACTGAATTCATTTATTAGTTCTAAGTTTTTGGTGGAGTCTTTCAGGTTTTCTATACATAAAATTAGATAATTTGCAAATGGTGAGAATTAGAATTTTACTTCTTACTTTCCAATTTGGATTTTTTAAAAATCTCTTTTACTTGCCTAATTATTTTGGCTAGGACTTCAAATACTGTGTTGAGTAAATGTGGAGAGAGTGGGCACTTTTGCCTTGCCCTTGATCTTAGAAGAAAAGCTTTCAGCTTGTCACCATTGAGTATGAGTGTTTGTTGGCTGTGAGTTTATGACATATGACCTTCAGATATGCTGAGATATGTTCTCTCTGTAACACATTTTGTTAAGGTTTTCTATTTCAAAGAAGTGTTGAACTTTTTCAAATGGCTTTTCAGCATCTATTCAGATGAGTATAATGTTTATTCTTCATTTTGTTAATGTGGTGGATCATATTGATTGATTTGTGGATATTGAACCATTCTTGCATCCTTGGAATCAATCCTTCTTGGTCATGGTGTATCATTGTTTCATTTTTTTTGTATCATTGTTTTAATGTATTGTTGAGTTTGATTTGCTATTATTTTGTTGGTGTTTTTTGCATCTTTGTTCATTAGGAATATTGAAAAAATGTGATTTTCCATTTTTATGGTATCCTTATTTGTTTTTTTTTTAATTTTTATTTATTTATGATAGTCACAGAGAGAGAGAGAGAGAGAGAGAGAGAAAGAGGCAGAGACACAGGCAGAGGGAGAAGCAGGCTCCATGCACTGGGAGCCCCATGTGGGATTCGATCCCGGTTCTCCAGGATCGCGCTCCGGGCCAAAGGCAGGCGCCAAACCGCTGCGCCACCCAGGGATCCCCTTATTTGGTTTTTTAAATCAGTAATGCTGGCCTTATAAAATAATATTTGAAGCATTCCCTCCTCTTCAAATTTCAGGAAGAATTTGGGATATATAGGTATTAAATCTTTGAATTTTGGGTAGAATTCACCAGTAAATCCATCTAGTCTTAGATTTTGTTTGCTGGAAATTTTTTTTCAAAGATTTTATTTATTTATTCATGAGAGACACACAGAGAGGGAGAGGCAGAGACACAGGCAGAGGGAGAAGCAGGCTCCATGTAGGGAGCCCAACGTGGGACTTGATCCTGGGTCTCCAGGATCATACCCTGGGCTGAAGGTGGCGCTAAACCGCTGAGCCACCTGGGCTGCCCTATTGGAAAGTTTTTGATTACTGATTCAATATCCTTAGTAATAATCAGTCTATTCAGAAATTTTACTTTTTTCTAATTCAGCCTCAGAAGACTATAATTCTAAGAATTTATCCATTTTTCTAGGCTGTCCAATTTGTTAGTATATCTAGTATTTCTTTATAAAACTTTCTTAGAAATTTTATGTACTTATACTATCCATCTGTTCTTATATGTTGTCTTCTTTTTCCATTAAAATTCATAGAATATTAATCATAGTTTATTCAATCCCTCACCTGATAATTCCAACATTCTTTTTATATCTGATTTTGGTTCTGATACTTATTTAGTCTCTTAAAATTTGTTTTTACCTCTTATTATGCCTCATAATTTATTCTTGAAAGGTGAACATGATATACTGGGTAAAAGGAACTATGCTAAATAAGCCTGGGAAGGTTTGGTAGAAAGGCAAGTATTCTATATTCCTTTGATTAAATCTCAGTCTTTTGGTAAGCCAGTCCCCCTGGACTGTGAACTTCACCAGTGCTTCTTAGCTTCCCCCCCCTCCTTTGATGGGACAGGAGGGCCAAAGAGGGCTTGAGTTGGCTATTTCTCTTCTTCTATGTCAGTTAGTCTCTGGATAAATAATCTCTTCTATGGGTAGGCCTTGCTGAGAAGGGCAGAATGCTGTGGGCCATTTCAAAATGATTCCGTTTCATCTCCCCCTGTAGAAAATATGAGAGACTTTTTCTCTGATGTTCACTTGTAGGACTAGAGAAGCTCCTAGAGAGAAATGTCATGAAACTATAGACATCTTCTCCCTCCATGACTTGGTTTCCCTGGAGTTTTTAACTCTCAGACTTGTCCACCCTGAGCCTCCCTCAATTCATCAATTATAGTTCAGGTTTTGCTACTCTATCACTGGTTCCTGCAGAGGTTTCTGCTCCTGTATATCTCTGCTCTAGTAAGTTGTAATTCTCTGTATCTTCCTGTCTTTCCAATTTTCAGGCAGTGGCCTGTCTTGCTGTTTAATTTCTTTGATAGATCTAAGAACGATTGTTGGTTTTTTTCAGTTCAGGTTTTTACTTGTAGTAGGTGTGGAATTCAGCACTAAGCTCCTTACATGCCAATTCTTATAGTTTTTGCCAGCTCATTAGTTGCTTTTCTGAAAAGATGGAGCTCTGTATTTCTCTACTCTGCATCTTTTGGCAATGTCACTTCTTTGTAGTTTAATTGTTCCATTGAGACTATTTACATTTGAGGAAAATATTGTTATTTGAGGATTTACACATATCACTTTATTTCTTGGTAATTTTCTGTTTCTTATTCCTGTACTTCTTTTTTTCTAGACTTCCTATGAATCACTTGCACATTTGATTATTTTGTGGGGGGGTTGAGTGTACTGTTTCTTATAGCTTCTCTGCACTAGGCATTGCAGTATACACATATAACACATATGCCTTAACACAGTCTTCTAATATTAACATTTACCACTACAAACAGTAACATTACTTTCATTTAAGTTCCTTCATCTATCACACTTTAAAAATATACATATTTTAAATATTTCCTTTACCTATTTGAGATTCTAATTAGATGGTATTATAATTTTTGTTTCACCAAATATGTTGAAGGATCTCATTGAGAGGTCATCTACTATATTTTTAACTCTTATACTTACCCATTCCAGTGTCCTCCTTTTCTTTCAAAGTTCCAAGATAGGTTTAATCCTTTCCTTTATGTTTAAAAATATTAATTTAGACTTTCCTTAATGGTAGGTTTGTTAGAGACAGATTCTCTTTGTTTACCCTTCTCTAAAAATGTCTCCATTTCCTTTTTTCTTAAGAATAGTTTTTCAGGGTATAACATTATATTTGATGATTCTTTCTTTTAGTTCCTGAAAAATATTGTTTTACTTCCTTTTTCTCTTCACGTTTTTATTTTTTTGTTTTTCTCATGTTATGAATAATTTTGCATTTTATTATTTTTTTGAATTTTTTATCTTATTTTTTATTGGAGATCATTTGCCAACATATAGCATAACACCCAGTGCTCATCCCGCCAAATGCTCCCTCAGTGCCCATCACCCAGTCACCCCAACCCCCGCCGACTTTCCATTACACTACCCCTTCTTCATTTCTCAGAGTTAGGTGTCTCTCATGTTTTGTCACCCTCACTGATATTTTCACTCATTTTATCTCCTTTCCCTCTATTCCCTTTCACTAATTTTTATGTTCCCCAAATAAATGAGACCATATAATGTTTGTACTTCTCCGGTTGACTTATTTCACTCAGCACAATACCCTCCGGGTCCCTCCACATTGAAGCAAACAGTGGATAATTTGTCATTTCTAATGGCTGAGTAATATTCCATTGTATACATATACACACCTTCTTTATCCATTCATCTTTCAATGGACACCAAGGCTCCTTCCACAGTTTGGCTATTGTAGACATTGCTGCTATAAACATCGGGATGCAAGTGTCCTGGCATTTCACTGCATCTGTATCTTTGGGCTAAATCCCCAGCAGTGCAATTGCTGTGTCATAAAGTGGCTCTATTTTTAACTCTTTGAGGAACTTCCACATAGTTTTCCAGAGTGACTACACAGCAGTTCAATTCACACCAACAGTACAAGAGGGTTCCTTTTTCTCCACATCCTCTCCAATATTTGCTGTTTCCTGTCTTGTTAATTTTCACAATTCTCACTGGTGTGAGGTGGTATCTCATTGTGGTTTTGATTTGTATTTCCGTGATGGCAAGTGATGTAAAGCATTTCCTCATGTGCTTATTGGCCATGTCTATGTCTTCCTAGTGAGATTTCTATTTATGTCTTTTGCCCATTTCATGATTGGATTGTTTGGTTCTTTGCTGTTGAGTTTAACAAGTTCTTTATAGATCTTGGACACTAGTCCTTTATCTGATAGGTCATTTGCAAATATCTTCTCCCATTCTGTAGGTTGTCTTTGAGTTTTGTTGACTGTTTCTTTTGCTGTGCAGAAGCTTCTTAACTTGAGGAAGTCCCAATAATTCATTTTTGCTTTTGTTTCTCTTGCCTTCATGGATGTATCTTGCAAGAAGTTGCTGTGGCTAAGTTCAAACAGTGTTTCCTGTGTTCTCCTCTAGGAATTCGATGGAATCCTGTCTCATATTTCGATCTTTCATACATTTTGAATTTATCTTTGTGTGTGGTGCAAGGGAGTGGTCTAACTTCATTCTTCTGCATGTGGATGTCCAATTTTCCCAGCACCATTTATTGAAGAGACTGTCTTTCTTCCAGTGGATAGGCTTTCCTCCTATGTCAAATATTAGTTGACCATAAAGTTGAGGGTTCACTTTTCGGTTCTCTATTCTGTTTCATTGATCTATGTGTCTGTTTTTGTGCCAGTACCACACTGTCTTGATGACCACAGCTTTGTAGTACAACCTGAAATCTGGCATTGTGATGCCCCGAGCTATGGTCTTCTTTTTTAATTTTCCCCTGGCTATTCGGGGACTTTTCTGATGCCACACAAATCTTAAGTAGATTTGTTCCAACTCTCTGAAGAAAGTGCATGGTATTTTGATAGGGATTGCATTAAATGTGTAAATTGCCCTGGGTAACATTGACATTTTCACAGTATTAATTCTGCCAATCCATGAGCATGGAATATTTTTCCATCTCTTTGTGTCTTCCTCAATTTCTTTCAGAAGTGTTCTGTAGTCCTGAGGGTATAGATTCTTTACCTCTTTGGTTAGGTTTATTCCTAGGTATCTTATGCTTTTGGGTGCAATTGTAAATGGGATTGACTCCTTAATTTCTCTTTCTTCAAGCTCATTGTTAGTGTATAGAAATGCCATTGATTTCTGGGCATTGATTTTACTATCCTGCCACACTGCTGAATTGCTGTATGCATTCTAGCAATCTTGGGGTGGAGTCTTTTGGGTTTTCTAAGTACAGCATCATGTCTTCTGTGAAAAGGGAGAGTTTGACTTCTTTGCCAATTTGAATGCCTTTTATTTCTTTTTATTGCCTGATTGCTGAGGCTAGGACTTCTAGTACTATGTTGAATAGCAGTGCTGAGAGTGGACACCCCTGTCTGGTTCCTGATCTTCGGGGAAAGGCTCCCAGTGCTTCCCCATTGAGAATGATATTTGCTGTGGGCTTTACATAGATGCCTTTTAAGATGCTGAGGAATGTTCCCTCTATCCCTACACTCTGAAGTTTTGAGCAGGAATGGATGCTGCAAATCCTTTCTCTGCATCTATTGAGAGGATCATAGGGCTCTTGTTTTTTCTCTTGCTGATATGATCAATCACATTGATTCTTTTACAAGTGTTGAACCAACCTTGCATCCCAGGGATAAATCCCACTTGGTCATGGTGAATAATCTTCTTAATGTATTGTTGCATCCTATCGTCTAGTATCTTGTTGAGAATTTTTGCATCCATGTTCATCAGGGATATTGGTCTATCATTCTCCTTTTTTGGTGGGGTATTTGTCTGGTTTTGGAATTAAGGTGATGCTGGCCTCATAGAACGAATTTGGAAGTATTCCATCTCTTTCTATCTTTCCAAGCAGCTTTAGTAGAATAGGTATGGTTTCTTCTTTAATCCCCTGGGAAGCCATCTGGCCCTGGACTTTTGTGTCTTGGGAGGTTTTTGATGACTGCTTCAATTTCCTCCCTGGTCATTGGCCTGTTCAGGTTTTCGATTTCTTCCTGTTTCAGTTTTGGTAGTTTCTGGTTTTCTAGAAATGCGTCCATTTCTTCTAGATTGCCTAATTTATTGGCGTATAGCTGCTCATAATATGTTTTTAAAATCATTTGTATTTCTTTGGTGTTGGTGGTGATCTCTCTTTTCTCATTCATGATTTTATTAATTTCGAGTCTTTTCTCTCTTCTTTTTAATAAGGCTGGCTAATGGTTTATCTATCTTATTAATTCTTTCAAAGAACCAACTCCTGGTTTTGTTAATCTGTCCACAGTTCTTCTGGTCTCTATTTCATTGAGTTCTGCTCAAATCTTTATTAACGCTCTTCTTCTGCTGGGTGTAGGATCTATCTGCTGTTTTTTCTCCAGCTCCTTTAAGCACAAGGTTAGCTTTTGTATTTGAGTTCTTTCCAGTTTTTGGATGGATGCTTGTATTGCGATGTATTTCCCCCTCAGGACTGCTTTTGCTCTATCCCAAAGATTTTGAACAGTTGTATATTCATTCGCATTAGTTTCCATGAATCTTTTTAATTCTTCCTTAATTTTCTGGTTGACCCTTTCTTCTTTTAGCAGGATGGTCCTTAACCTCCACGTGTTTGAAATCCTTCCAAACTTCTTGTGATTTAGTTCTAATTTCAAAGCATTATGGTCTGAAAATATGCAGGGGACAATCCCAATCTTTTGGTATCGGTTAAAACCTGATTTGTGACCCAGTATGTGGTCTATTCTGGAGAAAGTGCACTGGAGAAGAATGTGATTCAGTTGCGTTTGGATGTAAAGTAATGTAGATATCTGTGAAATCCATCTGGTCCAGTGTATCTTTTAAAGCTCTTGTTTCTTTCTTTTTTTTTTTTAAAGATTTATTTATTTATTTATTTATTCAGAGATAGCGAGAGAGAGGCAGAGACACAGGCAGAGGGAGAAGCAGGCTCCATGCAGGAAGCCCGATGTGGGACTCGATCCTGGGTCTCCAGGATCACACCCCGGGCTGCAGGCGGCGCTAGACCGCTGTGCCACCAGGGCTACCCCCCTTTTTTTAAGATTTATTTATTTATAAATCTCTTGTTTCTTTGGAGATGTTGTGCTTAGGAAATCTGTCGATTGTAGAAAGTGCTACATTCAAGTCACCAAGTATAAGTGTATTATTATCTACGTATGTTTTAACCTTGGTTAGTAATTGATTGATATACTTGACCGCTCCCACATTCGGGGTATAAAGATTCATGATTGTTAGGTCCTCTTGTTGGATAGATCCTTTAAGTATGATATAGTGTCCCTCTTCTCTTACTACCATCTTCGGGATAAACTTTACTATCTGATATAAGGATGGCTACCCCTGCTTTCTTTTGAGGACTCTTTGAATGGTAAATGGTTCTCCAAGCTTTTATTTTCAGGCTGTAGCTGTCCTTAGATCTAAAATGAGTCTCTTGGAGACAGCAAATAGATGGGTCTTACTTTTTTATCCAGTCTGAAACCCTGTGCCTTTTGATGGGGTCATTAAGCCCATTCACGTTCAGAGTTATTGTTGAAAGATATTAATTTAGTGTCATCATGATACCTATTCAGTCCCTGTTTTTGTGGATTGTTTCCTTGGACTTCCTCTTTCTTTTACAGAGTCCCCCTTAATATTTCTTGGAGAGCCAGTTTGGTGGTCACATATTCTCTTTCAGTTTCTGCCAATCTTGGAAGCTCTTTATCTCTTTCTATTCTGAATGAGAGCCTTGCTGGATAAAGTATTCTTAGCTGCATATTCTTCTCATTTAGGACCCTGAATATCTCCTGCCCAGCCCTTTCTAGCCTGCCTGGTCTCTCTGCTGTTAACCTAATACTTCTCCCCATAAAGGTTAGGGATTTCTTGTCTCTTGCTGCTTTAAGGATCTTCTCTTTATCTTTGGAATTTGCAAGTTTCACTATGAAATGTGGAGGTGTCCAGTGGTTTTTATTGATTTTAAGGGTGGGATCTCTCTATTTCCTGGATCTGAATGCCTGTTTCCCTTCCCAAGTTAAGGAAGTTCTCAGCTATGATTTGTTCAAATACATATTCTGGACCTCTGTCCCTTTCGGTGATCTCGGGAACCCCAATTAAATGTTGATTTTTCCTTCTGAGGTTGTCATTTATTTCCTTAACCTATCCTCATATTTTAATTGTCTCTTTTCTTCTCTGTTTCCATCCTTGCCATCAACTTGTCTTCTATGTCACTCACTCGTTCTTCTTCATCGTTAACCCTCATTGTTAGGATCTCCAGTTTGCATTGCATCTCTTTTAATTGCTTTTTAATTTTGGCCTGATTAGATCTAAATTCCACAGTCATGAAGTCTCTTGAACCTTTATGCTTCTTTCTGAAGCCACCAGTAGCTTTATAATTGTGGTTCTGAATTGGTTTTGTGACGTTGAATTGTAATCAAATTTTGTAACTGTGGGAGAGAGGACTGTTTCTGATTCTTTCTTTTGAGGTGAGTTTTTCCTTGTAGTCATTTTGCTCAGTGCAGAGTGGCCAAAAACAAGTTGTACTGGAAAAAAGAGAAAAAGAGAGGAAAAAAAGAAAAAAAGGGCAGGGAAACAAACAGAAAACAAAAAATAAGGGGGAGTATCCTCTGATTCTATATACTGTAAATCCCTCGACTTCCCCTGGAACCTTCCAGCGCTGCTTGGTCAATAACTTGCTTTTCCCCTGTCCTTCTAGCTGGTCTTCTTGGGAGGGGCCTGACGTGCTGATTCTCAGGTGTGTGCACCTGGGGGAGCTGCCCAGCCCCCTGCTTGGTGCACGGCTCAGTAGGAGCTGTTTATCCTGTGAAGCCCCTGCTTGGTCCCAGGTACAGGGTGACACCAGGAAGAACAACAACAGTGGCAGTGGCGGGTTCTCCAACTCTGGAGTCAGCTTTCGCAGTAACTACCCGCAGCTCCCAGTCTGCAGGGGCCTGGATGCTCCGGGGGTGTGGGAGCTCGGATTTGCACAGGTCCGGCCGCCTGGCGTCAGGAGCGTCCTCCCTGTCTCTGCCTCCTGGGGGCGGGTGGGGGAGGGGGAGCGCCGAATCTTGGGCTGTGTCCCCCAGCACCCTGGGCTCTGGGGCCTGCACCGCTGGAATTGCGCTCCTGGGCCACAGCCCCCTCCGCACAGAGCCCTCGCCCGAGCTGCTCCCGGCCCGCTGGGCGTGCCCGCCAGCCCTTTAGAGAGCTCGGCTGCGGGGTGTGGCGCTCTCCCCCAGGGCGCAGGTCCTCTGTTAGTGCCCCCGGGAGCCTATGGGCATCCCCGCCCTCCTGGGATCCTGCTCGAGCTCCCTGCGAGCGCCTTTCCGTCTGGGAAGATCGGGGAAGCTCCTGCTTCTCTGGGCCTGGGCTTTCCTGTCCGGGGGGCTCTTGCCATGTGGTGTTAGCCCGGCTCCTCGTGGGGGCCCCACCCCATTGGATGCTTTTTTATTACTTTATTTTTTTTTTCCGTCTTCCTACCTTGATAGAAGCGCAAACTCTTCTCACTGTAGCGTTCCAGCTGTTCTCTCTTTAAATCTCAGACCGAATTCATAGATTTTCAGGATGATTTGAAAGCTATCTAGGTAAGTTGGTGGGGACAGGTGACCTGGGGACCCTACTCTTCCACCATCTTGCCCCACCTTCTCTGCCTCTCTTCACCTTTTTAGGTGAGAAATACACTGTCATTTGAATTTTTCTCTAAAAGTAAAGTGTCATTTCTTTCTTGCCTCTTTCAAGAATTTTTTTTTAATTTTTCAGAGTTTGATTACCATAAATTTATTTGGTTTTATACTTTTTCGATATGTTCATCTTCTTAAATCTGCAAATTAATGTGTTTTTTCTAGTTTGGGGGAGGGTTTTTAAAACTATGTTATTTATTTATTCATGAGAGACACAGAAAGAGAGCTGGAGACATAGGCAGAGGGAGAAGCAGGCTCCCTGTGGAGAGCCCAATGTGGGACTCTATCTCAGAAGCCAGGGATTACAACCAAAGGCAGACTCACAACCACTGAGGCACCCAGGTGCCTCTGGGGGCAGTTTTAAGCCATTATTTTTTTTTCACATAATTCACTAGTTACACACTTTCTTCTCTCCTCTGATACTCTGATGTTTCCAATGTTAGTTCTTTTGTTATTGTCCACAGGTCCCTAAGACAGTGTTCATTTTTTTCAGTCTTTTTTAAATCTTCTGCTCAGATTGAGTACATTCTTTTCATCTGTCCTCAAATTAATTAATTCTTTCCCTTGTCATCTGCACTCTACTATTTGAGCCCATCTATCAGGCTTTTAATTTTGTTAGTGTATTATTCATTTCTATAATTTGGTCTTGATTCTTTTTTATAATTTTTATTGCTTTGCTGAGATTTTCTATTTTTGATTTTCTTTAAGAGAATTCATAATTACTTTCTGTACTATTTTTATAACAACTTCTTTAAAATTTTTGTCAGATGAATTTAATATCTCATATTGGTATTGGCACTTATAGAATGTGTTTTTTCATTCAAGTTATGATTTTCCTAGTTTTTGGTATGATTAGTGATTTTAATTGTATTCTACACATTTTAGATATTATGTAATTGTAGTTCCTGTTTAATATTTTTGTATATATTTTTTATTGGAGTTCGATTTACTAGCATATAACATAACACCCAGTGCTCATCCTACCAAGTGCCCCCCTCAGTGCCCGTCACCCAGTCACCCCAACCCCCCACCCACCTCCCTTTTCACCACCCCTTGTTCGTTTCCCAGAGTTAGGTGTCTCTTATGTTCTGTCACCCTCACTGATATTTCCCACTCATTTTCTCCCCTTTCCCCTTTATTACCTTTCACTATTTTTTATATTCCCCAAATGAATGAGACCATATATTCTTTCTCCTTCTCTGATTGATTTACTTCACTCAGCATAATACCCTCCAGTTCAAGACAGAACAACAAATGTTGGAGAGTATGTGGAGAAAGGGGAACCCTCTTGCACTGTTGGTGGGAATGTGAAATGGTACAGTCACTCTTGAAAACTGTGTGGAGGTTCCACAAAGAGTTAAAAATAGAACTGCCCTATGACCCAGCAATTGCACTGCTGGGGACTTACCCCAAAAATGCAGAGACAGTGAAATGGCAGGACACCTGCATCCCAATGTTTCTAGCAGCAATGTTCACAATAGCCAAACTGGAAGGAGCCTTTGTGTGCATCGAAAGATGAATGGATAAAGAAGATGTGGTTCATGTATACAATGGAATATTACTCAGCCATTAGAAACGACAAATACCCACCATTTGCTTCGATGTGGATGGAACTGGAGGGTATTATGCTGAGTGAAGTAAGTCAATCGGAGAAGGACAAACATTATATGGTCTCATTCATTTGGGGAATATAAAATATAGGGAAAGGGAATAAAGGGGAAAGGAGAAAAAATAAGTGGTAAATATCTGAAAGGGAGACAGAACATGAAAGACTCCTAACTCTGGGAAACGAACTAGGGGCAGTGGAGGGGAGGTGGGCGGGGATGGGGGTGACTGGATGACGGGCACTGAGGTGGGCACTTGATGGGATGAGCACTGGGTATTATTCTATATGTTAGGCAAATTGAACACCAATAAAAAATAAATTTATAAAAAATGATAAATAAAAATTAAAAAAATAGAACTGCCCTATGACCCAGCAATTGCACTGCTGGGGACTTACCCCAAAGATGCAGAGACAGTGAAATGGCAGGACACCTGCATCCCAATGTTTCTAGAAGCAATGTCCACAATAGCCAAACTGTGGAAGGAGCCTCGGTGTCCATCGAAAGATGACTGGATAAAGAAGATGTGGTTTATGTATACAATGGAATATTACTCAGCCATTAGAAATGACAAATACCAATCATTTGCTTCACCATGGATGGAACTATTTAATCTTTTTTTTATCAGGCAGTTCACCTAGTTAGGTGTAGTTCAAAGTCTTCATAAGAATGTGTATGTTCAGCTTCCTATTGTCTCATCCCCACCACCACCACCACATACACAAACCTTTCCAGCAAATTGGAGTGCTGAAACACTTTTTTTATTGCATTTGAGGGTAAAAGTGCAGCTTCCCCCTTAAGCCCATTGACACTTTTTTGTAAGACATCAACTCACACCACTTTGTTGCCTCCAAGTGAGGATATGAGGTCAGTTCCCTATTGGACCTTGCTGAAACCTGAGGTAGAACTAGCCCCATCACACCCTTATTGTTTATTATCATAGATATACAGTGAGAGTGGATGTTCAGCTGGGCTCCTTGATACCAGGGGGTGTTTTACATGGGGATAGAGTGTAGAGAAATGGTGACTAAACTTGCCTCATGCTGTCTTATTAAGCCTTATTGCTGAATGATGGGTGTAGAGGTTCAGCTTGCTGTTGAATTCCACTGACACTTCCTGGGGATGTATAGGATCACTGTGCTACCTGCTTCCCTCTGGCAAGTGTGATGTTCAGTTCCCCTTCAGTCCTCCTGACACTACCCTGGCAAAGGAATTGATATGTTCTGCATACATCCACCAGACGGATAATAGAAGATCAACATGGCAATACCACCCTTCCAGAGAATCAAAGTATCACACCTGTTCCATGGTGCAGGGAGCCCCGATGAAACTGAAAAGAAACAGACGGGGTTCATAGTTGTTGTTTGGCTGGAATAGGGTAGAGTTAACAAAGATATTCTGTTATTAGGTCCTTTGTTATTGAGGACAGAATTTGATGAAGCTTTTTAAAAACATGTGTGCCTATTTGCAATTTGGGTTGGAGCTTGAAGCAACACTCTGTATAGGATATATGAGAAGCATTGAGGAAACTCAGAAGCCTCACTGCAACATAATTTCTCAAGTCTAAAGTTTCCTAAGTGGTCTACCTTCTTCCTTCTACATATGAAAACTGTTGGAGTTCTCCTGTGTTTACTTGCTATGTCCAGGGAATTTTAGTTAAAGGGAGGAGGATCTGAGAGTAATGCGGATGCTCCTGATTAAGAAGCCACTCTTTTTTTTTTTTTTACTTTGCTGCCTTGAATTTTCTTTCCTTTCAAATATACCAATTCCGTGAACTCAAGAAGTCATGATCACATTCTACTGAAATGATTTATTGTGATTTTAACTTTTTGGTTTTGAAATTTTATGTAAAAACCAACTAGATATCAGTTTGGCCTTTGTTGTTTCTGCTGATCTCTCTCTTTTTCAAAATTTTATTTAAATTCTAGTTAGTTAACATATAGTGTAATACTGATTTTAGTAGTAGAATTTAGTGATTCATGACATATAATATCCAGTGCTCATTGCAACAAGTGCCTTCCTTAACATCCATCACCCATTTAACCCATCTCCTAGACACCTCCCTTCATCAACCCTTTTTGTTTTCTATCATTAACAGTCTCTTATGTTTTGCTTCCCTTTATTTTTTCCCTTCCCCTATGTTCATCTGTTTTGTTTCTTAAATTCCGCATGAGTGAAATCATATGGTATTTGTCTTTCTCTAACTTATTTCACTTAGCATAATACACTCCAGCTCCATCCATGTTGTTGCAAATGGCAATATTTGATTCTTTTTTGATATATGAATAATATTCCATTGTATTTATATGCCACATTTTCTTTATCCTTTCATCAGTCGATGGACACTTGGGCTCTTTTTATATTTTGGCTATTTTTGATAATTCTTCAATAAACATTGGGGTGGATGTACCCCTTCAAATATGTATTTTTGTGTCCTTTAGGTACATACTTAGTAATGTAAATGCTGGATCATTGAGGTAGTTCTATTTTTAATTTTTTGAAGAACCTCTATCCTGTTTTCTGCAGTGGCTGCACCAGTTTGCATTGCCACCAATAGTTTAAGAGATTTCCCCTATCTCTGCATCCTTGTTAACATTTCTTGTTTCCTGCGTTGTTAATTTTAGTCATCCTGACAGGTGTCAGGTGGTATTTCATCATGTTTTTATTTTGTGTCTGTTTTTGTATTTTACTGGTGATGAAGGATGCTGAACATCTTTTTATGTGTCTGTTAGCTATCTGCATATCTTCTTTGGAAAAATGTCTATTCATGTCTTCTCCTTTCTTAACTGGGTTATTTGTTTTATGGGTGTTGAGTTTGGTAAGTTCTTTATATTGGACACTAACCCTTTATCAGATATGTCATTTGTAATGTAAATATCTTCTACCATTCCATAGGTTTCCTTCTAGTTTTGTTATTTCCTTTGCCGTGCATAAAATTTTTATCTTGATGATATCCCAGTAGTTCATTCTATTTTGTTTCCCTTGCCTCCTGAAGTGTGTCTAGTAAGAAAATGTTATGGCCAATGTCAGAGAGGTTTCTGCCTATGTTCTCCTCTAGAATTTTTATGGTTTCATGTCCCATATTCAGGTCTTTCATCAGTTTTGAATTTATTTTTTTGTATGGAGTAAGAGAGTAATCCAGCTTAATTCTTCTGCATGTGGCTGTCCAGGTTTCCCAACACCATTTGTTAAAGAGGCTTTTTTAAATTGTATATTCTTTCCTGCTTTGCTGAAGATTAGTTGAACATAGAGTTCAGGATCCATTTCTGAATTTTCTATTCTATTCCATTTATTTATGTGTATGTTTTTGTGCTAGTAACTACAGCTTTGTAATATATTTTAAGTCCAGAATTGTGATATCTCCAGCTTTAATTTTCTTTTTTAACATTACTTTGGACATTCAGGGTCTTTTGTGGTTCCATACAAATTTTACGTTTATTTATTCTAGCTGTGTGAAAAAATCATGGTGGTGTTTTGATAGGGATTGCACTAAATGTGTAGATTGCTTTGGGTAGTATGGACATTTTAACAATATTTGTTCTTCCAATCCATGAGTATGGAATGTTTTTTCACTTCTTTGTCTCCTCTTCAATCACTTTCATAAGTGTTCTATAGTTTTCAGAGTATAGATCTTTTAACTATTTCATTAGGTTTATTCCAAGATGTGTTATGATTTTTGGTGCAATTCTAAATGGGATTGATTCACTGATTTCTCTTTCTGCTGCCTTATTATTGGTGGATAGTAATGAAACTTATTTCTGTTCATTGATTTTACATTCTACAAGTTTATTGAGTTTGTATATCAGTTCCCAGTAATTTTTGATGGAGTCTTTTAGGTTTTCTACAGAGTATCATGTTGTCAGCAAATAGTGAAAGTTTGACTTCTTCCTTGCTGATTTAGATGCCTTTTATTTCCTTTTGTTGTCTGATTTCTGAGGCTAGGACTTTCAATTATATGTTAAGTTATAGTAGTGAGAGTGGACATCCCTGTTTTATTCCTAACTGGAGAGGAAAAGCTCTCAATTTTACTCCATTGAGGATGATATTAGTTGTGGGTCTTTCATATATGACCTTTATAATGCTGCATGTTGTATGTTGCATCTAGCCCTAGTTTGTTGAGGGTTTTTATAAAGAATGGGTATTCTATCTTGTCAAATGCTTTTTCTGCATCTATTGACAGGATCATATTGTTCTTTTTTTTTAAGGGCTGTATAACTTGCTTTTATTTTTATTTTTTAATAATAAATTTATTTTTTATTGGTGTTCAATTTGCCAACATACAGAATAACACCCAGTGCTCATCCTGTCAAATGCCCACCTCAGTGCCCGCCACCCAGTCACCCCCATCCCCCGCGATCATATGGTTCTTATATTTTCTTTTATTTATTTATTTTTATTTTTTATAAAAATTTATGTATTTATTTATCCATTAGAGACACATAGAAAGAGGCAGAGACACAGGCAGAGGGAGAAGCAGGCTCCATGCAGGGAACCCAATGTGGGACTCAATACCAGGGCTCCAGGATCACGCCCTGGACCGAAGGCAGGTGCCAAACCGCTGAGCCACCCAGGGATCCCTTATCCTTTCTTTTATTAATGTGATGTATCACATTGATTGATTTGTGAATATTGAACCAACTCTGAAGCCTATGCATCAATCTCACTTGATACTAGTGAATAATGTTTTATGTACTGTTGGATTTGATTTGCTAGTATCTTATTGAGAATTTTTGCAGCCCATGTTCATCAGGGATGTTGGCCTATAATTCTCCTTTTCAGTGCGGTCTTTGTCTGGTTTTGGAATCAAGGTAATGCTGGCCTCATAAAAAGAGTTTGGAAGTTTTCTTTCCATTTCTATTTTTTTTAATAGTTGGAGAAGAATAGGTATTAACTCTTCTTTAAATGTGTGGTAGTATTCCCCTAGGAAGCCATCCAGTCCTGGACTGTTATTAGTTGGGAGATTTTTGATTACTGATTTTATTACTTTGCTGGCTATCAGTCTGATGAAATTTTCTATTTATTCCGTTTCAGTTTTGATAGTTTTTAGGTTTCTAGGAATTTGTCTGTTTCTTCCAGATTGCTTAATTTGTTGGCATATAATTTTTCATAATAGTCTCTTATAATTGTATTTCTGTGGTGTTTGTTATGATCTCTCCTTTTTCATTCATGATTTTGTTAATTTGGGTCCTTTCTCTTTCTTTTTGAGAAGTCTGGCTGGGAGATCATCTTTTTTTTTTAAATTCTCTCAAAGAACGAGCTCTTAAGTTTTGTTGATCTGTTCAAATTTTGTTTGTTTATTTCTACAGCATCAATTTCTGCTCTAACCTTTATATAAAATAAAGTCTAAAGCAAGTAGAAAGGAAATAATAAAGGACTCATGAAAAGCCCTTTATTATTTCCTTTCTACTTGCTTTAGACTTTATTTTATATTCCTTTTCTAGGTCCTTATGTGTAAATTCAGAGCATGTATTTGAGACTTTTCCTGCTTCTTGAAGTAGGCCTGTATTTCTATAGACTTCCCTCTTAGGACCACCATTGTTGCATCTCGAAGGGTTAGGACAGTCGTGTTTTCATTCATTTTCATTTGATTCCATGTATTTTTTAAATTTCTTCTTTAATTTCTTGGTTAACCCTATTTATTCTGTAGTAGGATGTCCTTTAACCTCCATGTATTAAGGTCTTTTCAAATTTTCTCTTATGATTCAGTTTAAAGTTTAAAGTATTGTAGTCAGAAAAAAATCTCGCTATAATCTCAATCTTTTTGTACTTGTTGAGGGCTGATTTATAACCCAGTATGTGACCTATTCTGGAGAATGTTCAGTGTGCCCTTGAAAAGAAAATGCATTCTGCTGCTTTAGGATGAAATGTTCTGAATATATCTGTAAGTCCATCTGGTCCAGTGTGTTACTTAGAGCCATTATTACCTTGCTGATTTTCACCTTAAATGATATTTCCATTTGGGAGTTGGGTGTTAAAGTTCCCTCCTATTATATTATTATCAATGTATTTCTTTAAATTTGTTATTAATTGATTTATATATTTGGGTGCTCCCAAATTAGGGGCACAAATACTTACAATTTTTACATCTTGTTGGACAGACCTCTTTATTATGATATAGTAACCTTCTTCACCTGTTGCTACAATATTTGGTTTAAAATCTAGTTTGTTTGGTATGACTCTTCTGCCTTTATGATTTTCATTAGAATGATAGATGCTACTCCATCCTCTCACTTTCAAACTGCAGGTGATGTTAGGTATAAAATGAGTCTCTTGTAAGCAGCATATAGATGGGTCTTGTTTTTATCCATAGAGTTTTGATACTCTATGTCTTTTGATTGGAGCATTTGGTCTATTTACATTCAGTGTTAACTGATAGATATGAATTTAGTGTCATTGTATTACCTTTAAAATCAATGTTTCTGGAGACTTTCACTGTTCCTTTCTAGTTATTGTTTTTTTGGGTCTTTCTCTCCCATTCAAATGGTCCCCTGTAATATTTCTTGCAGAGCTGGTTTAGTGGTCATGAAATCCTTTAGGTTTGTTTGCTTGTTTTTGTTTTTTAATTGAAGTTCGATTTGCCAACATATAGTATGACAACCAGTGCTCATTCTGTCAAGTGCCCTCCCCACTGCCCATCACCCAGTCATTCCATCCCCCCACCCGCCTCCTCTTCCACTACTCCTTGTTTGTTTCCGAGAGTTAGGAGTCTCTCATATTTTGTCACCCCTCTAATTTTTCCCACTCATTTTCCCTCCTTTCCCCTATAATCCCTTTCACTATTTCTTATATTCCCCGTATGAGTTAAACCATATAGTGATTGTCCTTCCCCAATTAACTTAATTCACTCAGCATGATACCCTCCAGTTCCATCCATGTCAAAGAAAATGGTGGGTATTCGTCCTTTCTGAGGGCTATATTCCATTGTAGATATAGACCATATCTTCTTTATCCACTCATCTTTCGATGGACACGAAGGCTCCTTCCACAGTTTGGCTATTGTGGGATTGCTGATATACACATTGGAGTGCAAGTGTCTCAACTTTTCACTGCTTCTGTATCTTTGGGGTAAATCCCCAGTAGTGCAATTGCTGAGTTGTAGGGTAGCTCTATTTTTAACTCTTTGAGGAATCTTCACACAGTTTTCCAGAGTGTCTGCCCCAGTTCACATTTCCACCAATTGTGCAAGAGGGTTGTCCCTTTGTCTCCACCGTCTCCAAAATTTGTTGTTTCCTATCTTGTGAATTTTCATCATTGTCACTGGTGTGAGGTGGTATCTCATTGTGGTTTTGATTTGTATTTCCCTGATGGCAAGTGATGCACAGCATTTTCTCATGTGCTTGTTGGCCATGTCTATGTCTTCTTCTGTGAGATTTCTCTTCATGTCTTTTGCCCATTTCATGATTGGATTGTTTGTTTCTTTGCTGTTGAGTTTAATAAGTTCTTTATAGATCTGGACACTAGCCATTTATTTGATATGCGATTTGCAAATATCTTCGTCCATTCCCAGTAGGGAAGTATCTTCTCCCAGTAGGTTGTCTTTTAGTTTTGTTGACGGTTTCTTTTGCTGTGCAGAAGCTTTTCATCTTAAGTCCCAATAGTTCATTTTTGCTTTTGTTTCCCTTGCCTTCATGGATGTATTTTGCAAGATGTTGCTGTGGCCAAGTTCAACAAGGGTGTTACCTGTGTTTTTCTCTAGGATTTTGATGGATTCTGGTCTCACATGTAGATCTTTCATCCATTTTGAGTTTATCTTTGTGTATGGTATAAGAGAATGGTATAGATTCATTCTTCTGCACGTGGCTGTCCAATTTTCCCAGCACCATTTATTGAAGAGACTATCCTTTTTCCAGGGATAGTATTTCCTGCTTTGTCAAATATTAGCTAGCCATAGAGTTGAGGGACCATTTCTGGGTTCTCTATTCTATTTCATTGATCTATGTGTCTGTTTTTGTGCCAGTACCACACTGTCTTGATAATCAGAGCTTTGTAGTACAACCTGAAATCTGGCATTGTGATGCCCCCGGCGCTGGTTTTCTTTTTCAATATTTCCCTGAATATTTGGGGTCTTTTCTGATTCCACACAAATCTTAAGATGATTTGTTCGAACTCTCTGACAAAAGTCCAAGGTATTTTGATAGGGATTGCATTGTGTAAATTGCCCTGGGTAACATTGACATTTTCACAATATTAATTCTTCCAATCCATGAGCATGGAATATTTTTCCATCTCTTTGTCTTCCTCAATTTCTTCACAAGTGCTCTGTAGTTTTTATGGCATAGATCCTTTACCTCTTTGGTTAGGTTTATTCCTAGGTATCTTATGCTTTCGGGTGCAGTTGTAAATGGGATTGATACCTTAATTCTTCAGTCTCATTGTTAGTGTATAGAAATGCAACTGATTTCTGGGCACTGATTTTGTATTCTCCCACACTGCCAATTGCTGTATGAGTTCTAGCAATCTTGGGGTGGAATCTTTTGGGTTTTATATGAACAGTATCATGTCATCTTTTAAAGAGGGAGAGTTTTACTTCTTCTTTCCCCTCTTGAATACTTTTTATTTCATTTTTTTGTCTGGTTGTTGAGGCTAGGACCTCTAGTACTATGTCGAATAGCAGTGGCAAGAGTGGACATCCCTGTCGTGTTGCTGATCTTAGGGGAAGGCTCTCAGTTTTTCCCCATTGAGAGTGACATTTGCTGTGGGCTTTTCATAGATGGCTTTTTCCTCATAGATACTGAGGAATGTTCCCTCTATCCCTACACTCTGAAGAGTTTTGATCAGGAATCGATGCTGTATTTTGTCAAATGCTTTCTCTGCATCTATTGAGAGGATCATATCATTCTTGTTTTTTCTCTTGTTGATGTGATCAATCACGTTGATTGTTTTATGAGTGTTGAACCACTCTTACATCTTGGGGATAAATCTTGCTTGGTCATGGTGAATAATCTTCTTAATGTACTGTTGGATCCTATTGGCTAGTATCTTATTGAGAATTTTTGCATCTCTTTTCATCAGGGATATTAGTCTATAATTCTCTTTTTTGGTGGGGTCTTTGTCTGAATTTTGAATCAAGGTGATGCTGGCCTCATAAAATAAGTTTGGAAGTATTCTATCCCTTTCTATCCTTCGGAACAGCTTTAGTAGAATAGGTATTATTTCTTCTTAAATGTTTGATAGAATTCCCCTCGGAAGCCATCTAGCCCTGGATTCTTTTTGTCTTGGAAGGTTTTTGATGATTGCTTTAAGCACACTGGTTACTGGCCTGTTCAGGCTTTCTATTTCTCCCAGTTCCAGTTTTTGGTAATTTGTAGTTTTTCCAGAAATGCATCCATTTCTTCTAGATTGCCTAGTTTATTGCAATATATCTGCTCATAGTACACTTTTAAAATCATTTGTATTTCTTTGGTATTGGTTGTGATCTCTCCTCTTTCATTCATGATTTTATTAAGTTGAGTCTTTTATCTTTTTAATAAAGCTGGCTAATGATTTATCTATCTTATTAATTCTTTCAAAGAGCCAACACCTGGTGGTGTTGATCTGTTCTACAGTTCTTCTGGTCTCTATTTCAGAACTCTATTGAGTTCTGTTGAATCTTATCACCTCTTTTCTTCTGCTTGGTGTAGGTTTTACTTGCTGTTCTTTCTCCTGTTCTTTTAAGCACAAGGTTAGCTTGTGTATTTGAGTTTTTTCCAATTTTTTTTGAAGGATACTTGTAATGCGATGTATTTCCCTCTTAGGACTGCTTTTGCTGTATCCCAAACATTTTGAATGGTTGTATCCTCATTTTCATTAGTTCCCATGAATCTTTTTAATTCTTCTCTAATTTTCTGGTTGACCCATTCATCTTTTAGCAGGATGGTCTTTAACCTCCATGTGTTTGAGTTTCTTCCAAATTTCTTATTGTGATTCAGTTCAAGTTTCAAAGCATTGTGGTCTGAAAATATGCAGGGAACAATCCCAATCTTTTGGTATCAGTTGAGATCTGATTTGTGACCCAGTATGTGGTCTACTCTGGAGAAAGTTCCATGTGCACTTGAGAAGAATGTGTATTCAGTTGCATTTGGTTGGAAAGTTTTTTATATATCTGTGAAACCCATCTGGTCTAGTGTATCATTCAAGGCCATTGTTTCTTTGGTGATGTTGTGCTTAGAAGATCTGTCATTTGCAGAAAGCACCGTGTTGAAGTCTCCCAGTATTAGTGTATTATTATCTAAGTATGTCTTTACTTTGGTTATTAATTGATTGATATACTTGGCAGCTCCCACATTAGGAGCATAAATATTCATGATTGTTAGGTCTTCTTGTTGTACAGACCATTTAAGTATGATATAGTGGCCCTCTTCATTTCTTACTACAGGCTTTGGGATTGAGGGTTCAATCCTCTGATATGAGGATTGCTACCCCTGCTTTCTTTTGAGGACCATTTGGATGGCAAATGGTTCTCCAACCTTTCACTTTCAGGCAGTTGGTGTCCTTAGGTCTAAAATGAGTCTCTTGTATATGGCAAATAGATGGGTCTTGCTTTTTTATCCAGTCCAATACACTGCATCTTTTGATGGGATCATTTAGCCCATTCATGTTCAGAGTTACTATTGAAAGATATGAATTTAGTGTCATTATAATACCTATTCAGTCCCTGTTTTGTGTATTATTTCTTTGCGCTTCCTGTTTCCTTTACAGAGTCCCCCTTAATATTTCTTGCAGAGCTGGTTTGGTGGTCACATATTCTATCAGTTTCTGTTTATCTTGGAAGCTCTTTATCTCTCCTTTTATTTTGAATGACAGCCTTGCTGGATAAAATATTCTTGGATGCATGTTCTTCTCATTTAATACCCTGAATATATCATGGCCTTTTCTGGCTTGACAGGTCTCTGTGGATAGGTCTGCTCTTAATCTGCTATTTCTCCCGTATAAGTTAAGAATCTCTTGTCTATTGATGCTTTAAGGATTTTCTCTTTTTCTTTGGTATTTGCAAGTTTCACTATTAAATATCAAGGTATTGAATGGTTTTCATTGATTTTGGGGGGAAGTTGTCTATCACCTGGATCTGAATGCCTGTTTCCCTCCCCAAATTAGGGAAGTTCTCAGGTATGATTTATTCCAATATACTTTATGGCTCTCTCTCTCTTGCGCTCGCTCCCTCTCTCTCTCTCTCTCTCCATCTTCTGGAACCCCAATTATATGTAGATTCTTCCTTCTCAAGGTATCATTTCTTTCCCTTAGCTTTCCTCATGGTCTCTTAATTGTTTTTTTTCCTTTTTTCCTCAGCTTTCTTCCTTACCATCAATTTGTCTTCTATGTCACTTTCATCCACCCCATTACCCCCAGCCATTAGGACATCCAGTTTGGATTACATCTCAATTTATTTTTAATTTTGGCCTGATTAGACCTAATTCTGCATTAACAATGTCTCTAGATTCCTTTATGCTTTTTTCCAGAGCCACCAGTAGCTTAATAATTGTGCATCTGAATTGGGTTTCTGCCATCAAATTGTAATCCATATTCTGTAACTCTGTGTCAGAGAGTAGTTTCTGATTCTTTCTTTTGTGGTGAATTCTTCCTTCTAATCATTTTGTTCAATGCAAAGTGGCTGTATGAGCGGGGTGAGTCAAGAATATCAGCCATGACCTAAGTAAATTTCACCCTAGACAATTCTGACAAGTCAGAGTCCAGAAAATGAAAATGTAGATCAAAACAAAATACAACAAAAGGTCCATTAAAGTGAAAAACAAATTTTAAAACAAAGTAGTAAAAAAATAAAAGCCAAAAATCCCAAGGAAGAAGAAAAAAAAGAAAAAGAAAAATAGAAGATTAAAAAAAAAGTAAAGAGGAAAAAGAAAAAAAGGGGGGGGTTCTGGGAGATGGTGGTGGTGAGGAAGTTGTAGTGGACTGAGAATGTAATCAAATGAGGGGTCCTATAAGGTGATACTCTTGGTTCTGAGTTTATTAAGTTCTGTATGCTAGAAGATGCTCAGTCTCAAATTTATATAAACCAGCCATTCTTGTAGAAAGCCCCAATATTGACCACCAAAACATAAATGAGACAAAAGATTGGGGCAGAATGGGAATGAAGAGAGAGTATAATCTCAGAGAATGAACCAGCACGGTATTCCACTTGGTTCTAGGTGCATGATGGTCATGTTTTGGAAGGTATTAACTTCTGCCATTATACAACAAAACAAGGCAGAGGAAACAAAAAACACAAAACAAAAACCCATATCTTGTATATCTCCCAAAATTAAATTGACTATGTTGAAGGGAATCCAGAAGTGAAAAATATATCTAAGACATGTAATTATAGAAATATGAGTCAAAAAGGAAGAAACTTAAAAATGAAGAGGTGGTAAAATATTGTAGTTAAGGCGGGAAAAGAGAAAAAAACATTGGAAGATTTTAGTCTGATATAAAAATGAGTTTTAATGGAAAAAGGAAAAAAAATTAAATATATAAATAAAGAAAATAAAGCAAAGTAAAGAAAAGAAAAGAGGGGTATTCTCTAGTTCTATATACTATAAATCCCTCGACTTCCCCGGAAGCTTCCCAGTGCTGCTCAGCCAAGAAGTTGCTCTTCCCCTGTCCTTCCAGCTGGTCTCTGGGAGAGAAGCCTGCTGTGCTGATTCCCAGGTGTGTGCACCTGGGGGAGCTGCCCTGCCCCCTGCCAGGTGCACGGCTCAGTGGGAGCTGTTTATCCTGAGGCACCTATTCCCTGGTGGCCCCACTCCATCCCAGGAACAAGGTGACAAAGGGAGGAACAATCACACTGGCGGCGGCCAGCTCTCCAGCCCTAGAGTCAGCTCCCGCAGTAACTACTGCAGTCTCCCAGTCTGCACTGGCCTAGGTGCTCCCAGGGAGGGGGTGCTGACCTGCACAGCTTGGGCCACCCAGCAGCAGGAGAGTCTTTGCTGTCCTGTGCCCTCCCCGCCTCCGCCTGTCCTGGGGGAGCGCAGGATCATGGACTGTGTCCCCCTGGCCCTGGGATCCAGGGCCTGTGTTGCTGGATTGCTCCCGGCCACGGCTCCTGAAGGCAGCAGGGCGCAGACCCCTCCATCCGGAGCCCCCGCCTGACCAACTGGCTTCTTCCAGAGGCCCCACTGGATACGCGCCCCAGCCCTTTATGGAGATCAGCCATAGTGTGCGGTGTGCTCTCCCCCAGGTGCATTTCCTTTATTAGTGACCTGGGGAGACCGGAGGAATCCCCACCCCTCCAGAAGTTCTGCCTGATTTCCCTGCTAAGCGCCTTTCCATCCTGGAAAAATCTGGTGTGGATTTTTAAGGTTCCTGCTTCTCCGGGGCTGGGCTTTCCTGTCCTAGAGGCTCTCCCCACTAGCCCGGGTCCTCGCAGGACCCCTCCCCCACTTGATTCTTTTTTATTTTATTTTTCCCACCTTCCTACCTTGTTAGAAGTGAAAACCCTTCTCTCTGTAGCGTTCCAGCTGTTCTCTCTTTAATTAATCTCAGGTCAAATTTGTAGGTGTTCAGGATGGTTTGAAAGTTATCTAGGTAAGTTGGGGGGACCAGAGGAGGTGAGGACCCTACTTTTCCACCATCTTCCCTGATCCTTTAGTTTTTGTTTGTATGGGAAGTTATCTTTCCCTTTATTCTGAATGACAGCTTTGTTGAATAAAGTATTCTTGGCTTCATATTTTTCACCTTTAGCATGTTGAATGTATCATGACATTTTCTTCTGGCCTAACAGATTTCTGTGGAGAGATGTTGTAAAGCTGCTTTGTCTTCCCTGTAGGTTAGGTGTTTCTTTTCCCTTGTGCTTATCTCTATATTTTAAAGTTTTTATTGTGATATGTGTTGGTGTTGACTGGCTTTTGTTGAATTTGATGGGGGCTCTCTAGGGCTCCTGGATTTCAATGTCTGTTTCCATCCCCAGATGAGAGGAAGCTTTTAGGTGTAATTTGCTCAAATAAACTTCTGCCCTTTTACCCCTCTCTTTTTCTTCTGGGACTCCTATGATATGAATGTTATTGTAATTTATGGAGTCACTGAGTTCCCTATGTCTATATTTGTGATCCAATACTTTTCTTTCCCTCTTCTTTCAGCTTCATTATTTTCCATAACCTTATCTTCTGTATCACTGATTTTTCTTCTGCTTCATACATTCTTGTGGTTATTACATTCTGTTCATCCTGTATCTCAATTGTAGCTTTTTAAATTTCAGCCTAATTTTTAATTCTTTTTTTTTACCTTTTTAATTTTAATTCAATTTGCCATATAGTTTAACACCCAATACTCATCCCATCAGTGCCTGTCACCCAGTTACCCCATCCCCCCACCCACCTCCCCTTCTGCAATCCTTTGTTTGTTTCCCAGAGTTAGGAGACTCTTGTGGTTTGTCTCCCTCTCTAGTTTTTAGTTCTTGACAGGAGTACTGTTAAGTCTGCCAGAGACAACTCCAGCAATGGCACAAACTTCTTCAGCTTCAGAATTTAAACTCCTCTGCTTGTAAAAACTTGTGATAATCAGCCCCTCTCCTTTTCCCAGTCTATGGTTTTTGGGAAGAGCTTTTCTTGTGAAATCCCCTCTGTTCTGCTTTCTCTATCTTTCTCTTGTTTCTCTGTGATCAGGGCTCCCTCCCCTCCACAGAAACTGTGACTCTTTTCTCTCCCAAATCCACTCTTCACAGCTGTTACCTTCCAAAGTGTGGCTATTTTTCTCCCTCTAGATGTGTAGTGTGTTCTCTCAGTCCTCAGATCTATTTCTTTGGTGTTCATAGTGATGTGATAATAATCTGTGTCAAGTCAAGGCAAGCATAGGGTCCTCCTATTACTCTGCCATATTAACTCTTCTGTAATTCTATATATTTTTATTCAAGAAATGCCAAACTGTTTTCCACAGTGGCTGCATCACTTTATATTCTCACCCATAATGGATAAAAGTTCCAATTTCTCCACAACTTCATCAAAAACATTTATTTTCCATTTTTCAAATATAGCCATCTCATGGGTGTGTGATCTTGTGGTTTTGATTTTTGATTTATCCCTAATGAATAATGATGGTGAGCATCTATTCATGTGGTTGATGGCCACTTGTATATCTTACTTGGGGGGGGGGTCTATTTAAGTACTCTGCCCATTATTCAATTAAGTTGTCTTTATTATAGAATTGTTAAGAGTTATTTAGATATTCTGGATAGGCATTTTTATGTTTGTACATGTATTTACCCTTACCAGAATTTTTAAATCTTCATACAGCTGTGAATTACTGTACTGTGTCTTTTTAGTTCAACCTGACAGACTCCTTTTAGAAATTCTTGTAGGGCAAGTTTAGTGATAATGAAATACCTCAGCTTTTGTTTATTTGGGCATGTCTTAATTTCTCCTTTATTTCTACTGGTTATAGAATTGTTAGTTGACAGATTTCTTTTCTTTTAGCCTTTTATCATATCATTCCAGTGCCATCTAGCTACCAAGATGTTTGTTGAAAGAATTCTGCTTATAATCTTGTTGAAGAACACTTGTATATGATGCGTTGCTTCTCTCTTGCTGCTTTCAAAATTCTGTCTTTGCCTTTTGACAGATTATAATGTGGCCTTGATGTAGGTGTCTTTCTTTGAATGTATCTTACTTAGAGTGTTGGGTTCTTAGATTTTATAGATTCATGTCTTTCAACACGTTTGGATAGTTTTCAGATGTTGTTGTTTTTAAATGATATTTCCCTTTTTCAGATGTTGTTGTTTTTAAATGATATTTCCCTTCTCCCTGTGGGAACCCCATATTGCCTATATTGGTTTACATGATGATGGCTGGCAAGTCCTTTAAGCTCTGTTCACTTTCCATCAATCTTTTTATCTTACCTCCTTGGCTTGATCATTTAACTTGTCCTTTATAAAATTTTTCTATATTTTTTCTTCTAACTGCTCAAATATGCTGTTGAAATCCTTAGTAAAATTTTCAATTCAGTTATTGTATTTTTCAGATCCAGAATTTCTGTTTGGTCCACCTTTATAAATTCTACCTTTGTTGATAATCTCATTTTGTTCATATATAATCTTCCTGATTTCTTTTATTTGCTTATTTTTGGTCAGTGTTTTCCTTGAACTATTTGAATATATTTAACAGAATTATCTTAAAATCTTTATCTAGTAAGTCTAATGTCTGTGCTTCTTCAGTGATAGTTTTTGCCAAACTTGCTTTCTTCTTTTAAATTGTCAATGTTTTTATCATTTCTTTGTATGTATGCCTTGCAATTTTGTTGTTGAAAATCGGCAATTGTGAAAACAGCCATTTTCTCATTATTTGTGGACTATTTCTGTGCCAAAGCAGTCCTCTGATTAGCTGGAGATGCTGAGTTTAGGGGTCAGCTGAGGTAAAGCTTTAGTTTTCCAGAGCCTGTCTCTTGACACTGCCTGTGTGTGACTTTTTCAATACCCCTATATACATACACAGCTCTTTTTAAATGTCTTAATTTCACAAAATGTTTCATCTCATCTCAGCTTCTCCTCAAGGCTTTGCTTGGTCTATTGTATGTCTCCACCTATAAACTCTTTCCCTAGTTGTCTGCATATCTGTAGTACCACTGCAGCTTTCACCACTAATGGCTGCTGTTTTCTCCTATCTGAGATCTGAATTAGATAAAACAGCTTCCCAGCAGGTTAGAGTGTTGCAAATAAGGTCTGTTCTGCTCCCCTTGGCTCAAGGGAAGGTATTAGGAACTGAGTTTCACCTTCTCCAGACCATGACCACATTGTGCCAGGAAGGTAGTGGGGCAAGTGGGAGTAAAAAAAAAAAAACAAATTATAAAACTTCCTACCATTTGGAATTGTTTTTTATTGGGCATTTTCTTGGTTACTATAGACGTTTGTCTGTTTTCTATAACTCCTAAAAAGTTTTTTTAAATAGTTTCTGGTTGTTTTCTGTTGTCTCCATGGGAAAACCACAATTTAGAGATTCCTAGTCCACCATGTTGCTGATGTCACTATTATCTATTTACCTTCCAATATATTTACACCTATTTTTATGGCCCCAAATATTACTTATCTCAAAAAACATATCATGTGCACTAAAAAAGTACATATACTCTGCTGCTGTTGTATGGAGTATTCTGCAAATGTCACTTAAGTCAAGGTGATTCATAGTGTTCAGTTCTTTATAACCTTGCTGATGTTATGCCCATTTATTCTATCAGTAACTAAAAGAGATTTATTAAAATCTCTGGCTTTAATTTTGGAATGGTATTTCCTCACATTTCTGTCAATTTTGCTTCAAGTCTTTCAAAGGTCAGTTAGGTGAACAAACACTTCAGATTGTTGTGGCCATGCTAAATTGGTTCCTTTACAATTCTGAAGTAAATTTTATTATCTCTAAATTTAATTATCTCTATAATTTTATTATATTCTTTGCCCTGAAACATACTTTGTGGGTATTTATATAGTCATTCCAGATTTCTTTGAGTAGTGTTAGCATGGTATATCTATTTCTATCTTTTTTTTTGTATATATTTTTTTAAATTGGAGTTCAATTTGCCAACATATAGCATAACTCCCAGTGCTCATTCCGTCATGTTTCCATCCTTTTACCTTTAACCTATTTGTGTCTTTAGATTTAAAGTGCATTTCCTCAAGTCAATCGGACAAGGACAAACATTATATGGTCTCATTCATTTGGGGAATATAAATAATAGTGAAAGGGAATAGAAGGGAAGGGAGAAGAAATGGGTAAGAAATATCAGAAAGGGAGACAGAACATGAAGACTCCTAACTCTGGGAAACAAACTAGGGGTGGTGGAAGGGGAGGAGGGTGGGGGGTGGGGGTTAATGGGTGACGGGCACTGAGGGGGGCACTTGACAGGATGAGCACTGGGTGTTATTCTGTATGTTGGCAAATTGAACACCAATAAAAAATAAATTTATTATTAAAAAAATAATAATAATAAAATAAAGTGCATTTCCTGTAGAATGCATATGGTTGGTGTTTTGTTTTTTCTAATCCAATATGATATTCTCTGGCTTTTCATTGGAGTTCTTATATGATTTATATTTGATATAATTATTGTTATGTCTAATACGAAGTCTATCATCCTATTTTTTGGCTTCTACTTCTCTCATCAGGTTATTTTTTTCCCTTTTCTGCATCCTTTTGGCTTTTGTATTAGTTTCCTACAGCTTCTATAACTAAATGCTGCAAATGGAATAGCTTAAAACAACAGAAATTCATTGTCTCACAGTTTTGGAGGCCAGTCATCTGAAATAAAAATGTCAGCAAAGTCATGCTCTCTCTGAAACTTATAGAAGAGAATCTTTCCTTGTCTCCTCCAGCTTCTGATATTTTTCAGGAATCCATGATATTCTTTATCTTTTAGATGTATTTCTCCAATCTCTGCCTTCATCATTATATGCCCATCTTCTCCATGTGTGTTTCTGTTTTCTTCTTCCAATAGGGATACCAGCCATATTGAATTCAGTCCCAACTTAATGATCTTACCTTAAGTTGATTATATCTGCAAAGATCTTATTTCCAAAAAGGGTCACATTCAGTTATCCAGGATTAGTTCTTCAACATATCCTTTTAGGGGACACAATTCAACTTATGATAAATGACATATATAAATTTATTTTATGTCTTTTGTTGACTTATTAGTTACAACTCTGTTAATTTAGCAATTGCTTTAGAGTTTATACTATACATCCTCATCACAGTCTACCTATGTATAATATATATTATATATTATATCTATATAATGTCTGTATAGTTTATGAACTTTATAATACTATATTCCATTTCCTCTCTCTGGGCTTCAGTCTATAATTTGCATAATTTGATTTACACCTATGTTGTAAATCCTACAATATGTTATTTTTGCTTGAAAAGTCAGTTATCTTTTAAAGAAATTTAAATAAAAACATCTTATATGTTTACTCAGTATAAATATTACTTTCATATCCATATTCCCAACAGATACCTACTCATTCTGCCTGAAAATGTATAAGACTTTTCTTTATCACTGTTTTTGAACCATTTCATTATTATGTGTTTTTGGTATTGTTTTTGTCTTTACTTGAAATTCAGTAACGTTTTTCATTCTGTGAACTTAGGGGCTTTAAAAATCAAATCTCGAAATCTTTGGCTGCTATATCTTAAAATATATTTTTTAAGTTTTCTCTTTGCCTTTGCTGTTCTTAAGGAACTCTAATTTACATCTACCCATATTAAGGCGGTTGAAGTTACTCAACAACTTCTTTTTTCTGTTTCATTTTAGATAGTTCTACTGCTGCAATTTCAAGTTTATTAATATTTTATTTTGTAATATCTGATATGTTGTTAACCACATTCGTTTCAAACATTGTTTCAATCTATAAAAGTTTTATTTGGATCCTTTTAAAAATCTTTTTCATGTCTACTTCTGAATATCTAAAATACAGTTATAATAACTGTTTTTAATGTTCTTGTGTGCTAATACTAACATCACTTCTTCATACCAATGAAAAATAAGTACATAAAAAGATGTTTGACATTATCTAAAAGGATTTTATTTATTTATTCATGAGAGATACAGAGAGAGAGGCAGAGACACAGACAGAGGGAGAAGCAGGCTCTTCACAGGGAGCCTCATGTGGGACTTGATCCCAGTACCCTAGGATCATGCTCTGAACTGAAGGCAGATGCTCAACCGTTGAGCAACCCAGTCATCCCAAAAAGATGTTTGACATTATTAGGTATCAGATAAATTCAAATTGAAGCCATGAGCTACCACTTGACTCTTACTATCATAAAAAAGGCAGATAATAATAAGTGTTAATGAGGTCGTGGAGAAATCAGATATCTACCACTGATAGGAATCTAAAATGGTGTAGTAAGAGTTGAAGAGGAACACTATATCATACTTAAAGGATCTATCCAATAAGAAGACCTAACAATCATGAATATTTATGCCCCTAATGTGGGAGCTGCCAAGTATACCAATCAATTAATAACCAAAGTAAAGACATGCTTAGATAATAATACACTAATACTGGGAGACTTCAACAAGTGCTTTCTGCAATCCATCAGTAGATTAATAAGTTTATTCACTATGTGGGACCAAGTGGGATTTATCCCCAGGATGCAAGGCTGCTTCAACACTCATAAAGCAATCAACATGATAGATCATATAGACAAGAGAAAAAACAATAATCATATGATCTCTCAACAGTTGCAGAGAAAACATTTGATTAAATACAGCATCCATTCCTGATCAAAACTCTTCAGAGTGTACGGATACAGGGAACATTCCTCAGCATCTTAAAAGGCACCTATGAAAAGCCCACAGCATATATCATTCTCAATGGGGAAACACTGGGAGCCTTTCCCCTAAGATAAGGAACACGACAGGGATGTCCACTCTCACCACTGCTATTCAACATAGTACTAGAAGTCCTAGCCTCAGGAATCAGGCAACAAAAAGAAATAAAAGCATTCAAATTGGCAAAGAAGTCAAATTCTCCCTCTTCGCAGATGATATGATACTGTACTTAGAAAACCCAAAAGACTCCACCACAAGATTGCTAGAACTCCTATAGCAATTTGGCAGTGAGGCAGGATACAAAATCAATGCCCAGAAATCAGTGGCATTTCTATACACTAACAAGGAGACTGAAGATAGTGAAATTAAGGAGTCAATCCCATTTACAATTGCACCCAAAAGCATAAGATGCCTAGGAATAAACCTAGCCCAAGAGGTAAAGGATCTATACCCTAAAAATTACAGAACACATATGAAAGAAATTGAGGAAGATACAAAAAGTTGGAAAAATATTCCATGCTCATGGATTTGAAGAATTAACATTGTGAAAATGTCAATGCTACCCAGGGCAATTTACACGTTCAATGCAATCCCTATCAAAATACCATGGAGTTTCTTCAGAGAATTGGAACAAATCTACTTAAGATTTGTGTGGAATCAGAAAAGACCCCAAATATCCAGGGGAATATTGAAAAAGAAAACCAGAGTCAGGGCATCACAATGTCAGATTTCAAGTTGTACTACAAAGCTGTGATCATCAAGACAGTGTGGTACTAGCACAAAAAACAGACACATAGATCAATGAAACAGAATAGAGAACCCAGAAATGGTCCCTCAACTCTATGGACAGCTAATATTTGACAAAGTGGGAAATACTATCCACTGGAAAAAGGACAGTCTCTTCAATAAATGGTGCTTGGACAATTGGACAGCCACATGCAGAAGAATGAATCTATGCCATTCTTTTATACCATACACAAAGATAAATTCAAAATGGATGAAAGATCTACATGTAGACAAGAATCCATCAAAATCCTAGAGAAGAACACAGGCAATACCCTTGTTGAACTTGGCCACAGCAACTTCTTGTAAGATACATTTATGAAGGCAAGGGAAACAAAAGCAAAAATGAATTATTGGAACTTAATCAAGATAAAAAAGCTTCTGCACAGCAAAAGAAACAGTCAACAAAGCTAACAGACAAGCTACAGAATGGGAGAAGATATTTGCCAATGACCTATCAGATAAAGAGTTAGTATCCAAGATCTATAAAGAACTTAGTGAATTCAACAGCAAAGAAACAAACAATTGAATCATGAAATGGGCAAAAGACATGAACAGAAATCTCACAGAGGAAGACATAGACATGGCCAACACGCACATGAGAAAATGCTCTGCATCACTTGCCATCAGGGAAATACAAATAAAAACCACAATGAGATACTACCTCACACCAGTGAGAATGGGGAAAATTAACAAGGCAGGAAACCACAAATGTTGCAGAGGATGCGGAGAAAAGGGAACCCTCCTGCACTGTTGGTGGGAATGTGAACTGGTGCAGCCACTCTGGAAAACTGTGTGGAGGTTCCTCAAAGAGTTAAAAATAGACCTGCCCTACAACCCAGCAATTGCACTGTTGGGGATTTACCCCAAAGATGCAGATGCAATGAAACGCCAGGACACCTGCACCCCGATGTTTCTAGCAGCAATGTCCACAATAGCCAAACTGTGGAAGGTGCCTCGGTGTCCATTGAAAGATGAATGGATAAAGAAGATGTGGTTTATGTATACAATGGAATATTACTCAGCCATTAGAAATGACAAATACCCACCATTTGCTTCAATGTGGATGGAACTGGAGGGTATTATGTTGAGTGAAATAAGTCAATTGGAGAAGGACAAACATTATATGGTCTCATTCATTTGGGGAATATAAATAATAGTGAAAAGGGATTAGAAGGGAAGGGAGAAGAAATGGGTAGGAAATATCAGAAAGGGAGACAGAACATGAAGACTCCTAACTCTGGGAAACGAACTAGGGGTGGTGGAAGGGGAGGAGGGTGGGGGGAGGAGGGCGGGGGGTGGGTTTGAATGGGTGACGGGCACTGAGGGGGGCACTTGACGGGATGAGCACTGGGTGTTATTCTGTATGTTGGCAAATTAAACACCAATAAAAATAAATTTATTATTAAAAACAAAAGAAAGAACTTATTAAACTCAACAGCAAAGAAACAAACAATCCAATCATGAAATGGGCAAAAGACATGAACAGACATTTCACAGAGGAAGACATAGATATAGCCAACAAGCACATGAGAAAATGCTCCTCGTCACTTGCCATCAGGGAAATACAAATCAAAACCACAATGAGATACCACCTCACACCAGTGGGAATGGTGAAATCTCACAAGACAAGAAACAACGAATGTTGGAGCCTGTGGGGAGAAAGCAGAATCTTCTTGCACTGTTTTTGGGAATGTGAACTGGTGCAGCCTCTCTGGAAAACTGTGTGGAGGTTCCTCAAAGAGTTAAAAATAGAACTGCCCTGCGACCCAGCAATTGCACTGCTGGGGATTTATTCCAAAGATACAGATGCAGTGAAATGGCAGGACACCTGCACCCCAATGTTTATAGCAGCCATGTCCACAATAGCTAATCTGTGGAAGGAGTCTCAGTGTCCATCGAAAGATGAATTGATAGAGAAGATGTGGTATATTTATACAATGGAATATTACTCAGCTATTAGAAATGACAAATACCATTTGCTTCAAGGTGGATGTAACTGGAGGATATTATGCTGAGTGAAATAAGTCAATCCGAGAAGGACAAACATTATATGGTCTCATTCATTTGGGGAATATAAAAAATAGGGAAAGGGAATAAAGGGGAAAGGAAAAAAATGAGTGGGAAATATCAGAAATGGAGACAGAACATGAGAGACTCCTAACTCTGGGAAATGAACAAGGGGTGGTGGAAAGGGAGGTGGGTGGGGGGTGGGGTTGACTGGGTGATGGGCACTGAGGGGGGAACAACGGGATGAGCACTGGGTGTTATGCTATATGTTGGCATATTGAACTCCAATAAAAAATATACAGAATAAAAGGGAATTTAAAATGGTGCAGCACTTTGGAAAACCATTGGCAGTTCTGTGAAAGTTACCATATAAGATATATACATATATACATATATACATATAAGATACAATCCACTCCTAGGTATATATTCTAGGGAAATGAAGGCATATGTCCATCCAAAACATGAATGCTATCACAACAGCATTATTCATAATAGCAAAATGGTCGAAAACACCCAAATGTCCATCTACTGATGAATGAGAAAGCAAGTTGTGGTATATCCATACAACAGAATATTATTCACTAATAAAAATAAGTGAAGAACTGACACATGCTACCTGAATAAACCTTGAAAACATCATGCTAAATGAAAGAAGCTAAAGAGTAAAGGCCACATATTATGATTCCATCTATATGAAATGTGCAGAATAAGAATATCCATGCACAGAAAAAATAGACCATTGATTGCCTAGGGCTGAAAGGATTAAACGCTAATGGAGAGAGCTAATGGAAAGTGACAGCAAATTGGTACAGAGTTTCTTTATGCGTTGATAAAAATGTTCTGAAATTGATGTGGCAGTGGATGTATCTGAACATACTAAAAACCACTGAATATTTTAAGTAAGGGAGTTGCATAGTATACTAATTATATCTTAAGAAAGCTGTTATAAAGATACTAGAGCATAAAAAGCTTGAAATTATCTGTTTCTGTTGGCCTTATACCCCACATGTTGCTAGTATTCACCCAGAAACTTATCCCTACATAGTCAGCTGGCTGTATGTTCAATGACAATGCTCCACAAGAAGCAACTACAGATGCTTCAGTAATTTTATATCCAATGTACACCAGAAGCTTTGCCAGTGACATGATAAATATTTTTTTAATTTTTTTAAATTTATTTATTTATGATAGTCACAGAGAGAGAGAGAGAGCCAGAGACACAGGCAGAGGGAGAAGCAGGCTCCATGCACCGGGAGCCCGACATGGGATTCGATCCCGGGTCTCGAGGATCGCGCCCTGGGCCAAAGGCAGGCGCTAAACCGTTGCACCACCCAGGGATCCCATGATAAATGTTAATAACAGTTTTTATTGGTAAAAAAAATGGTGCTTTGCTTATTAGTGTGATGCAAAAAATTGGCCTGCATTGGTAAAATTAAGGGTATTCAAGATATGTATCCTAGCTAAAATACTTTAGAGATCCTCTCCACAGATAGGTGGCAAAGACTTTCTGAATCACTTACAAATGAGTCACATAAACACTTCATGTAAGTTGAAAGGTTGCAAATCTTGAAGGCATTGAAATCTTACAAGTAACTTATGTGAACACTCCTATGTGTGCTTGCTAAGAAATGTGCCTTAATGTCTATGGTACAATTTGATTTGACACTGGCTTTTTTTTAAATAACCTCCTAACAAAGTGTTTTGGCATAGGTAACTCTTACCTGCTTTCCTTGCCTAATAGGAACCTACTGCTACCTACCGAAAGAACCTAAGAGCTGTACCTAGTCAATATGCCAGTTAGGTCAAAACGCATTGAAAGCAGAGTTTAGTGTGAGAATGTGTCTTTGAAATGGTTTTTAAAATAATCTTTGATTTGACTTGTGCTCTAAAGGTGATTTGAAATGAAGGGATTTCTGTTCCACTTGCCCAGCAAGAGAAGGGCTAGCAGGGGAGAAGCCTACTCTCCTCTAAAGGAGGCAGCATCTGTGTAGATGGTGAAAGGGAGAACAACATGCCCATTCAGTTTGAATGAAAGGGATATGGGAGCTGTAGACTCCCATTGGGAGGATAATGTTCTCTGCCTCTGTGCCCACAAAGAGCACACCTTAGTCTTGCACTTTGTTAGCTATCTCCCCAACAAAATTATAAGCAGAGGCCACAGGGTACTACTGGGTTCAACCCCTGGGTCTAGCTCTGTGTGAAAACTTGGCAAATCCCATATCCTCTTTGGCCTTCAGACCCCTCATCATTTGAGCTGTGTGACCCCTGGAAGCCTTTTGTACTTTATATTCTGTAATCTCAGAGGCTGAATTAACCCACAAGGAAGTTCTCAACTTTTATTGTATCAGACAGAAGAAGCTATGGTATAAATGAGTGAGTCAGAGGATCCTAGTGGTTGATGCTATCAAGTATTATTGACTCCAGTTGCCAGTTCTTATAGGCATATACTCCTCACATTGTTGGGCTATGTCCATCACAGGTGGGAGTTGGTCCTCTTGGCCATTGGCATCTCCAGGGCTAGCCTTTTTCAGTATTTCTATAGATATTTCTGAGGCTGGTCAATCCATTTCATTGATACAGGCCTTCACAGAAGGGTCAAAGTATTGTGTCAGATTATAGGCCTGGGAATCCTGCCTTGTTAAAGTAATCTTATTTCTGTATTTCCAAATTCCACAGGAAAGTGAAATATCAAGGGTGACTGCACTGTGGCACTCAGATCCTAGGTCTCAGAAGCAGGATAGAAGATAGATTGAAGGGTCACAAAGGCTCCTTAGTCTATGTGAAGGATAACTGGAGTGATAGCCACAGAGAAGAAATGATATTAAGACCAATATCTGAGATGATATATATAAGACCAAGGGCACAACTAGATAGGGAGGGTCAGAAACAAAGAGGTGGAGATGTCTTTGAGAATCCCAACATAAGTAACATATTATTTAAGAAAGCATCAACATCAGATTAAGGTATAGTGTATAGTCACTGAACTAAATTTTAATTTCAAAGTGTTTATTTCATGGACCTCAAGGGTATGGTGAGCTGATTATCTCAACTAATAGTCCTATGACTTTAGGAGAAAATCACATAGATTGGTGCTGTATCAATGGTAAGTGTAAATGTCACCACTTAATCATAGTGGGACAGTGCTATTGGTTATTCATATAGAACTTGGTACTGTTCCACATTTTGGTGGTGCTAACCTCCACCAAGGACTTTTTGGGCCTTTCGTCTCTTTTACAACATTAGTAAATCATTGCATAGCTAATCCTCATGTATTAAACTAATTGATCTCTAAGATCCCTTACAGTGGTAAAATTGTTCTATTATATGGACACATCTATAATTAAAGGCAGTGTTTCAGGTGCAGGTGTGTTTTCTGCTGCAATGGTTCTTTATAGCTAGCATCTATTCCAGTTGGTAGGTGCTACATTGTCAAATTTTTGGAGATTATCCTTGATTGTTTTAAAGTGCTGGGCTGGAAGGGGAGGTGGGCGGGGGGGTGGTTGGGGTAACTGGGCAACAGGCACTGAGGAAGGCACTTGATGGGATGAGCACTGGGTGCTATACTATATGTTGGCAAATCAAACTTCAATAAAAACAAATGAAAAAAAAAAGTGGGGCTGGGCTCTGTTGCCTGTAAAACAAACTAGTATTTCTAACTCCACCTATAGGCTCAGACTAGGAGAAACCACCATGAGGAGGCAGGGAAAGATACTCAACAAAGGTGTAAGTGGGTAAATTCAGCCCCTTCACCAGTTGCAATAAGACAACCCAACCACCCAAGCCATTATGATGGTTATCCTGCTATTTAAGGTTGGTGAGGTCAAAGAGGGATCCTCCTGTACATCGTGCAGTAGATCAACATAATTTTTGCAAGACCACTCCTTTCCCCTTCAAAGGAATTCTGGTACTTTGTTAAGAAGTAAAATTTTCTTAAAAGCAGTTACAGGAGTTTATCAGTGAAGATACTGTTGGTCGAAGGCTTCTGGGATGATTGGATGATACAGCTCAACCATATGATTAAAAATCGGGTTTTATCCTTCTACTTAGCTATCCCTGGGTCAACATTATCTCAAGGCTGGATGCCCTTGGTGATAGGAAGGCTGACAATACAAACTGAAGCCAAGAACAACTAGAGAAATAAGTTTCCTTGTTTAGGTTGAGTGTTGCTTCCCAAAACTCACATAAGAGCAAGCATACTTAGAAGCGTCTGAGTGGCTCAGTCTGTTACGTGTTCAACTATTGATTTTGACTCAGTTCATGATATTGAGATCCTGAGATGGAGCCCACTTTGGGCTCTGCACTCAGTGGGGAGTCTGCTTGAGATTTTCTCTCCCTATTCCTCTACCTCAATCACCTCTATCTCTCTCTCTCTCAAATAAATACATCTAAAAAAAAAAAAAGCATACTTTTTTCCAAGCCATAGTAAACATCCTGTCATATTCTACAGGTTCACAGTGGTTTGGGCCAGCCCAGACTCAAACCAGTCACTATGGCAAGGCAAGTTTAGCATTGCCTCGATTGGTTTAGAAAAATTTTCCTATCCCTATATTTTAGAAAAATATTCCTATTTTGGGGGCAAACACTTCAAATTACATGTAGCCATTCAGAGGGAAAGTGTGGCCTGGATGTTTGGGGGCAATCTACATTTATGAAAACTCACCTAGATTTATATACTATTTTCCAATTAACAAGCCACTTTTATATATTTCATTTTACTAATATAAATACTATTTTTACTCTAAATGTAAAGCAAATGATAAGCAAAGGATAATAAGGTCCAGGTTTGGGAGGGAGCTGTCAAAGCTTTGTGTTTTTATACAGTAGGGTTAGGCAAAGCAGTAACTGTTAAGAAAGGAGAACAAATACAGAGAATCTAAGATTGCAAGAAGGTTTAATGGGCTAAAAGAAGACTCAGTGCTGTTTTAGGAATAAAATGTTTAGGTAAAAGAAGTCGGCGTCTGCTTTCTTGAGGAGAATTCAGAAGGTACTAGAAAGCAGTAGCAAGAGGGACTGGGGAAAATAAGGATGGGGACAGGTGATTTATATACTATATGGGCAACACTTAATGGCCCTAAGGAAAATTATAGTTGTTTTAAAAACTTAGTAGTTAAAAAAAGAAGAAAGGGAGGAAGAGACAGAGGAAAGGAGGAAGGAAACCTTTACAGGTAATAGTCTTGAGCTGCAGTGGCTGGGTGACAATTATACTAAATTCCTGGTAGAACAAATGTAGCAGCTTGCTTGAAGGTACTTACATAAGTGGGGATACAGATTGAGGGATAATAACTAGGGTTAAAATTTAGAGATTCTGCAGGCTGGCACCAAAATATTTGGGGCTTCTGTTACCTACCCTTCTGTTACCCTGTCTGAGGCTGTCTAGAGAAGGTCACATCCAGTTAGGGCCACATCTTCTGAGCTCAGCATCCAGGGGCAGACTGTTAACAGTTGATGTGCCTTCAACAGGAGTATCCTCATTTATCTCTTCTCTTCTTCCTCCATCTCCAGCTCTCCCATACCCCCTACCCTCTTTTTGACTTTTGGGAAGTCTCAATTTTGAATAAAGTTCTTATATATCACAATTAATGAAGAGGCCCAACTTCAATCAACTGACCAATTCTATCCTCGAGAGGTTCACAAAATAAAATTATATAAAGTAACTTTTCAACCACTTACATAAATGGTTTTTTTTAATTGGATTATACTTCTAAATCTTCTATCTCTGTTAAAATCGTATTAAAAACTTCTCTATCGATCCCTGAGTGGCTCAGCAGTTTAGTGCCTGCCTTCGGCCCAGGGCACGATCCTGGAGTCCCAGGATCAAGTCCCGCATCAGGCTTCCTGCATGGAGCCTGCTTCTCCCTCTGCCTGTGTCTCTGTCTCTTTCTTTCTTTCTGTCTCTGTCTCTGTCTCTCTGTCTCTCTCTCTCTGTATGTCTCTCATGAACAAAAAAATAAAATCTTAAAAAAAAATAAAAAGTTCCCTATCATCACCTGCCAGGGAGATAGAAGGAACTAAATTCAAGAAATCTTTAACACCCATAAATTATTAAAAAGTAAGCACATGGATTTTTCAGCCCTGCCCTTGCTAATTCAGTCCAGTCACACAGAGACAGGATATATATCCTCCAAACCTCCTTCCCCTTGGAAAAGGAACAGTTGTCAAGTGGAAACTGGGCTACTGAAAACAGGCCAGTGAATATGTCTCCCAGGACCTCTGTTCTTGGGAGAAGCACTTGATCACCAGACTGTGTACCCCGATGACCCACAGAGTTCTTAAAAACAAACACTGAATCCTGGAATAGAACTCTTTGGTCATAGTGTCCATATGTCACTAAGCCTCCTCAGAGGTCTGCTGACAGAACACTAGCTGCCATGTCCCAGGTAGGCAGAGAAATGTCTGATCCCCAGATTCAGCTGGGCATCTAAGGGAGAAACCACCAGCACAGCAACCGTCAGAACTTGTTGGACAGCATCAGCAATCCAGGAAACAGACGCTATTCCACATTTGGAGAAAACAGAAAGCTTATGGAAACAGAGAAGTCCTACTCAATTCTGTCCCTCAACTGGAAAGAAGAGAACTTGCTGAAAAAGAAACTCAGTTTTCTGGAGTCCATGAAGAAATATGAAGCTAATGCCTGACTAATGGAACAAAAAGCCTTTTATAAACAATGCTACTTAAAGCTTCGAAGATTGGAGCTGGCATGTACCCAGTTGCTAGGAAATCAGGACCTGGTAAAAACACTCACCTCCAAGAACTTGTTGTCCAACTACACCTCCACCTCGGGGGATGAGAGTGAGGTAGCAGTGAAGGCGATAGTCCAGGATAGGAGAGGGTGGGAGAAGAACAAGATGATCTTCAGACTTAGCCTGGATAAAAACAGACTCTACCCACCCCCTCAGCAGTAGTCTGCTGAAAAAGGTAGAGGTCCAATCAACTTCCAGGGCAACTTTAAAGGCAGACTCCAAAAAAGAGAACGTAAGGGCAACTGTAAAAACCAGTAGGTCTCCTTCCAGAGAAGAGGGCAAGCCAATTCTTTTATCTTTAGAGTCTCTGGATAGGCCACAGCAGGAAGCAAAACAGAAAAAGCTTCCCATAGAAGGAAGGCTGTCACTGGAAGGGGAAGGAATCATGAGGGACTTCTCCAGTAAACCATCAAGTATTGTGCAGAGTTTTTTCCAAGATCCACCCATTGGCAGGAAATCAAAAGGCAAACTGCTTAAATACATAGTGTATGGAGACAGAAGTGTGGAACACCCCAAAAAGAAAATGCCAATGCAGACCTAGGAATAACCCCCATGGCCTGGGAAGTGTGCAAATGGACCCAGCATCCCTGACCCAGATCCAAGCCCTCCTAAGGCAAGAATTTTTCATGAATGAAAGAGCTATGTATCTGGAGGACAGAATCCAAGGTCTGCTACAGCCCACACATTTTCTCTTTCAAGATTACTCTTCCAACAGTCCCTTGGAGAAAGGAAGTGAGGAAATACTGTATGCTCCAGTAATCAGAATGCACACTATAGGAAGAGGACAGAAACTCATTCTTGAAGAGATCAGAAAACAAATTTGAAGTAATTCCATCACCAAGAACAAACATGTTTTTTGTTTTTTTTTTTTAAGATACCTTTCTCCTTTCTACCCATTTATCATTCAGTAACAATTTCTTTATTCTTAACAAAGAAAAATATTACCCATGACCTCAAAGTGCTTCCGAACTCAGGGAGAAACTTTTTTTTTCCTCTTCTATAAAAACATGACAATCAAGGCAGGATTTAACAGTAAGAAAGTGGACTTGGATCATGACTGGCTCTGCTGCCTGTGAATATGAAGACACAGAGACAAGCTGAGAGCACAGGCAACGAAGGAAGATCAGGCTGCCCTGGAACCAGGGCATCTTGAATTTTCCATACCAGTCTTCATCTCCACAACAAACAACACTTTTCAAGGAGTAATATCTAAGAGGAACATGATTCTGGGAAATTCTTTGCCAATATTACTTTTACTGTAAAAAGAGTGTGAGAGACAATAATTTGGGAAATGTTAGCAAATTTGCTTCTTCGGTGGCATGGAGAGGGAGTGGGAATGGGAACTTAAACTCTAATTAAAACAAATGAAAACTAGTTGACTTGAAAACTAGGGGAAATCTTTCTCTCTTTTCCTCTCCCAACCCTTCTTCCCAGGTTGAGAGCCTTATAGGGAGCTTCCCTACATTTAGTTAAACAATATAGTGCTGACTGAAGCAAGTTGAAGTTAACTGGCATGATAATGTGGAAAGAGCATGGAGCAAGAGTCAGAAGCTCTGGTTTCTACCTTTATGTATTTAAACTTATACAAATGCAATGGCCAGAGTAATCTTGGGCAAAGTGCTTCACAGGTTAACACTTGTTTCCTCATCTATAAGGGTTATACAATATGATCTTTTAGGTTACTTTTACCTGTAAACTTCTTCAGTCCAATATTTGACTTGTCACAAAAACAGATACTGGATGGCTGCCCTTGAGCAAAATAAAACATCTTCAGTCTTGTCCCTCCAGTGGCCTTATGATAAGTCCAGTAAGTCAATATTTCAGACTTTTTTCTTAAGTAACATAAGGCAGTTAAATTTTTTATTATTAATTAGATAGTAGTGAGATAAATACATGGTAGTGATTTTACACTTAAGTAATGTTAAGTCTCTCTTTAAATATTATTTCTGTGTATTTTCTAAATATTTAAGTCCCATGATAACAGCAAAAGAAACCTAAGAAAGTGGAATTCATGTTATAAAGCACATGGCTAATCACAGGTTTAGTGTCACTTGTGAAATCAGATGACTGAAATGAGGCAGAGCCTACTCCTGTCACACATTGCAGTGATCTGTGCTATCCCAAATGACCTACTTCATGCGGGTTCAGTGTGAATTTTATTGGCTTACTTGAGTAGAAGCATTGAAAACACACAGATGGCTATCAGGAGAAAAAAAAAAGCTATCTTTAAATAAATACTGTAATTACAAGAATGATTTTGGAATGGGGAGTCTAGATGAAAAATTGGAGTAGAGAGGAATAAAGCAGCTGTCTTTAAAGTCACTTAGGAAAAGGTGATCTATTTACTCACCACCTTCATAACAACATATGGAAAATAAACTGTTTTCCTTTTATTGCTTTCCCAAACCAGCTACATTTATAATATAAGGGTTGTGTTGTCTCTGAAAAATGGAAAGAAAGTGTGAGAAGCACCTGACCACCAGAAAAGCTGAAAATCCTTCTTCACATTCAGGAATAATTCTTACACTACCTTTTACTGGTAGTTTCTATAGAGATCTGGAAGTCCAGTTGACAAATCAGGCCCTTCAGGTTTGCAAATATAGTTTCATTCATACATCCCTTCAACAGTTATGTACTGGACATTGAGGCAAGGAAAACAGACATGTTCCTACTTTCCTGGAGTTTACATTTAAGAAGGGAGTTAGGCAGTAAAGAAGCAAACAAAAGAATATATTGTGATAGGCACTATGGATGTTTTGGAAAACAATTTAAATTTGAAAAAATATGTGAGTCCTATGAATATATATTGAAGGCAAATGGCATTTTCACTGGATTGGGTGCTGAATGCAACCACATTGTGGGCAATTTTGAAATGCATTTTTTTGATAACTTCCATATTTGACAGGCCCAACTATACACTGTCTAGTTGTGGTGAGCTGGGACTGTCTCAATCTCAGCTTTAAGCACTTGAAGGTTATCTTCTTGCCCTTGGTGTTATCTCTGGAGCAAGCCTATCTTCTTATTTACCTCAAGCAACAGATTTGTTATCACTACTGTCCCATTTAGGGCCCACTGAGAAGTGGATCAAACCCAGCAGTGTCAGGCAATGATAGGTGGACAATTGGTATAATTGATTTCGGAGTTTATCACATTTCAAAACTTTTGAAATATTTTCACTTAGCTGATTTATCTTCATGTGATGTACATATATATCCTTCTTAAAAGCTGCATGAAGAACTGCAATTGAGGGTAGGGTGTCAGTTAGTCGTGTGCAAAGGTACAGCAAGGAGGATGGAAGGGATTTTCTGAGATACCCAGGTTGCTGTGTAGCTCCATAAATCATGTTTACATTCTGATGTTGGCACTGGGGACACAGTCGTGAACAAGACAAGATTGTCTGCCTTCATTGGGCTTGGTTTCTAGTGGAGCACAGATAAAAATGAGCAAACAACATTGACAATTTTCCTTACTGTAAGTTCCATGTGTATGTCAAATGATACCATTTCCCAGGGATACTGACTGTTCTTCTTCCCTCCCTTTATTCCCTTTCCCTGGTTTCTACCTATGGGTTCAGCTATGACCCATATGATCTATAGGCTGAAGATCCAAAATTTTTATCTTCTGAGTATGCTTTTCTCTAGACCCACTATCTACCCAATTACCCAAACCAAATATGTAGTTTTTAGGACTCCTCTCTGTCCCATGCAAGAATATCTAATCTGTCACCTGGCTCCAGTCCCTAACATGTCTTAGATTGTTCCCTCTCTTCACTCCTCAGCTCTTAAATGTATTTCTAGCATTATATCAATAGTCTCCTAACTACAAACAAAACAAAACAAAATGGCACTTATGCTCCTTCAGTTTATATCATAAAATAGATATAGAATGAAAAACTGATTATCCTTGCTACTTAATGTCTGCAAAATAAAGTCCCAAGTGTTGGGTATGGTCTACCAGGCCCTCCATGATCTGATCTATCATAGTCTTTTCCAACTCCATCTTGACCCTTTTATGGCTCACACTCAGGAATATTGAACACCTTTCACTGCCTAGTATACACCTACCCATCTGTCAAGATAGAGCTAAACCTTAATTTCTCTTTCTTCAGTCTCATTGCTAGTATATGGAAATGCCACTGATTTCTGGCCATTGATTCTGTATCCTGCTGAATTGCTATATGAGTTGTAGCAATCTTGGGGTGCAATCTTTTGGGTTTTCTACGTACAGTATCATGTCATCTGTGAAGAGAGAGAGTTTGACTTTGCCAATTTGAATGCCTTTAATTTCTTCCTGTTGTCTGATAACTGAGGCTAGGACTTCTAGTACTATGTTGAATAACAGTGGTGAGAGGACATCCCGATCATGTTGCCGATCTTAGGGGAAAGGCTCTGTTTTTCCCCATTGAGAATGATATTTGCTGTGGGCTTTTCACAGGTGCCTTTTAAGATGCTGAGGAATGTTCCCTCTATCACTACACTCTGAAGAGTTTTGATCAGGAATAGATGCTGCATTTTGTCAAATGTTTTATCTATCTATTGAGGATCATATGGTTCTTCTTTTTTCTCTTGTTGATGTGATCTATCATGTTGATTGTTTTACGAGTGTTGAACCAACCTTGCGTCCTGGAGATAAATCCCACTTGGTCATGGTGAATAATCTTAATGTATTGTTGGATCCTATTGGCTAGTATCTTGTCGAGAATTTTTGCATCTGTGTTCATCAGGGATATTGGTCTATAATTCTCCTTTTCGGTGAGGTCTTTGTCTGTTTTTTGGCATCAAGGTGGTGCTGGCCTCATAGAATGAATTTGGAAGTATTCCATCCCTTTCTATCTTTCAGAACAATTTAGTAGAATAGGTATTATTTCTTCTTTAAACGTTTGATAGAATTCCCCTGGGAAGCCATCTGGCCCTGGACTTTTGTGTCTTGGAAGGTTTGGATGACTGCTTCAATTTCCTCCCTGGTATTGTCCTGTTCAGGTTTTCTATTTCTTCCTGTTCCAGTTTTGGTAATTTGCGGTTTTCCAGAAATGTGTCCATTTCTTCTAGATTGCCCAATTTACAATTGCACCCAAAAGCATAAGATACCTAGGAATAAACCTAACCAAAGAGGTAAAGGATCTATACCCTAAAAACTACAGAACACTTCTGAAGAAATTGAGCAAGACACAAAGAGTTTGTCGTTTCTATTTGCTTCAATATGGATGGAACTGGAGGGTATTATGCTGAGTGAAGTAAGTCAATCGGAGAAGGACAAACAGTGTATGTTCTCATTCATTTGGGGAATATAAATAATAGTGAAAGGTAATATAAGGGAAGGGAGAAGAAATGTGTGGGAAATATCAGAAAGGGAGACAGAACATAAAGACTCCTAACTCTGGGAAACGAACTAGGGGTGGTGGAAGGGGAGGAGGGCGGGGGGTGGGGGTGAATGGGTGATGGGCACTGAGGGGGGCACTTGACGGGACGAGCACTGGGTGTTATTCTGTATGTTGGTAAATTGAACACCAATAAAAAATAAAATTAAAAAAAATAAAATCTTTAAAAAAAAAGGAAAAAAAAAAAGACACAAAGAGTTGGAAAAATATTCCATGCTCATGGATTTGAAGAATTAACATTGTGAAAATGTCTATGCTACCCAGGGCAATTTACATGTTCAATGCAATCCCTATCAAAATACCACAGACTTTCTTCAGAGAATTGGAATAAATCATCTTAAGATTTGTGTGGAATCAGAAAAGATCCTGAATATCCAGGGGAATATTGAAAAAGAAAACCAGCACCAGGAGCATCACAATGCCAGATTTCAAGTTTTACTACAAAGCTGTGATCATCAAAACAGTGTGGTACTCGCACAAAAACAGACACATAGATCAATGGCACAGAACAGAGAACCCAGAAATTGTCCCTCAACTCTATGGACAGCTAATAATTTGACAAAGCAGGAAAGAATATCCACTGAAAAAAGGACAGTCTCTTCAATAAATGGTGCTGGGAAAATTGGACAGCCACGTGCAAAGAATGAAACTAGGCCACTCTCTTACACCATACACAAAGATAAACTCAAAATGGATGAAACATCTACATGTGAGATAAAAATCCATCAAAATCCTAGAGAAGAACACAGGCAACACCCTTGTTGAACTTGGCCACAGCAACTTCTTGCAAGATACATCCATGAAGGCAAGGAAACAAAAGCAGTAATGAACTATTCGGACTTAAGATGAAAAGCTTCTGCACAGCCAAAGAAACAGTCAACAAAACTACAAGACAACCTACAGAATGGGAGAAGATATTTGCAAATGACCTATCACATAAAGAGCTAGCATCCAAGATCTATAAAGAATTTATTAAACTCAACACCCAAGAAACATACAATCCAATCACAAAATGGGCAAAAGACATGAATAGAAAATTCACTAAAGAAGACACAGACATGGCCACCAAGAACATGATAAGATAAAATGCTCCTCATCACTTACCATCAGGAAATACAAATCAAAACCACAATGAGATACCACCTCACACCAGTGATAATGGTGAAAACTCACAAGACAGGAAACAAGAAATGTTGGGGAGGATGTGGAGAAAGGGGAACCCTCTTACACTGTTGGTGGGAATGTGAACTGGTACAGCCACCTTGGATAACTGTGTGGAGGTTCCTCAAAGAGTTAAAAATAGAGCTACCCTACAACCCAGCAATCGCACTGCTGGGGATTTAACCCAAAGATACAGATACAGTGAAAAGCCGAGACACCTGCACCCCAGTGTTTATAGGAGCAATATTCACAATAGCAAAACTGTGGAAGGAGCCTCGGTGTCCATCTAAAGATAAATGGATAAAGAAGATGTGGCATATGTATACAATGGAATATTACTCAACCATCAGAAGAGACAATACCCACCATTTGCTTTGATGTGGATGGAACTGGATGGTATTCTGAGTGAAGTCAGTCAGAGGACAATCATTATATGGGTTCACTCACATGAGGAATATGAAAAATAGTGAAAGGGCATAAAGGGGAAAGGAGAGAAAATGAGTGGGAAAAATCAGAAATGGTGACAGAACATGAAAGACTCCTAACTCTGGGAAATAAGGGAATCTGAGGTGGGCAAGGGGATGAGGTGACTGGGTGATGGGTACTGAGGGGGGGGGGGGCACTGGATGTTATACTATATGTTGGCAAATTGAACTCAATAAAATATACAAAAATAAAAATAAAAATATGAACACAGAAGAAAAGAAAGAGCTAAACCTTTAAGTCCTACCTGAAATTTTTTTGGATCTTAATTCTCTGCCCAAATTGTACCTTGAGATACTTCTATTACCCTTAGTGGTTTGTACATGTCTGGTCGATTAGATTGTCTCCCCATAATAGACTTCTTGAATGACCAAAGCAGTTTTGAATCAATTAAAAATTTCCAGCAAACCTGCAATGTGGCATTCAATTGGTATTTGTCTAGTAAATGTTAATGAAAGGAAAACATTTCATACTCCAGTTGGAAAAGGGTAAGAGGCAGGTTTTGAAATCTCTTATAGAAATCTTTCCTTACCATATCATTGTCGTCTTATGTGTCCTAAGTTCTTTCCATAGGTCTGATTTACTAAATAATGAGTACTGTAGGTGTATATGGGAAAGGGAATGTGGAGCAGCAAAAGACAACTTTCTTTTACCAAACTTTCTCTCTGGCTCTGAATTATTTTTACAGGGATGAAATAAATCTCAGGTGATGTGACATTTCTGGGTATTAAGTCCACACTATCAAAATTCTCTTAACTGAAAACAACTCTCACTCATACTTTCCTCTAGATGGAAAGCCTGAAGATAGTAAAATGAACAATGTTTCTTTTATCTTCCTCTCTTTACCTTTCTTCTTACTAAACAGCTGTTTCTTCTGAAAGGGTGGGCATCAGAAAAAAGGATTCCACCTTATCCGGTTGGTGCAGCTGTAATAGGGTATTGAACCTTCAGAGGTGGGGGTTAATAGCTTTCTTTCGTGAAATATGCCCTGCTGGGAACCCCAACTGAGAACCTCTAGTTTGGCTGGCAGCGTCCCATTTTCCACCCCTCACAGCTTCTACATTTGATGGTTCTCAGATGTTGGGTACCTGGCCACATGCAAGAAGCCCACATGTGTAGGGTAATTTTCAAGACGGATCATCTCTTACACCACATCTGGCACACAGGAAACATACAGCTCAGCCCCATTATTGGTGAATGTGTCCTTTATTCAGTTGTCACAGACTCCTTCAGTCAAACCTTACAAGGACCCTTTCCAGGAAGAGTCATGTACCATCCCTGTGTTCCCCCAAATCTAAAGATCACAGGATCAAGGTCTCCAAGTAGTTCATTTTGAAACATACCTCACTGAGTTAAAGATGAAGGAAAACCTACAACTCATTCTATGAAAACAGTATTATTCTGGTATCAAAATCAGATAAGAAAACTACAGACCAATATTTCTTATCAACACAAATATTCTAATACTAAAACCAAATCCAGCAGCATCTAAAAAGGTTTGTGTACCATGGGCAAGTAGGATTAGCTCATGAATGCAAGGTTGGTTCAATCCATCAATGTAATAATATACTCTATTGGATGCAGAAGCATTTGACAAAAATCCAATATCCTTTCTTGTGAAAACACTCAACAGACTAGGAATAGAAGAAAATTTCCTCAACCTGAAGAATCTATGAAAAACAGCTAACGTTACACATGACGGTGAAAGACTAAATGCTTTCCTCTTAAAATCAAGGACAAGAAGAGATGTCTGTTCCTGCCACTTCTATTCAATATTGTACTAGAAGAGCTAGCCAGGGCACTTAGGCAAGAAGAACAAGCAAAAGAAATCCAGAGTGGAAAGGAAGAAAAATCATTTCTATCCACAAATGCATGGTGCTAGATGTAAAATCTCCTAAGGAATGAAAGAAAGAAAAAAGAAACAAGGGAGGAAGGGAGGAAGGGAGGAAGGGAGGAAGGAAGGAAAAAGAAGGAAAGAAAAGAAGAAAGAAGAAGAAGAAAGAAAAAGAAGACAGAAAGCAAGAAATAACGAGATAGAGAGAAGAATAGAGAAAGACAGAAGAAAGAAGAAAGAAAACTAAAGACAACAAGAAAGACTAAGACTACATATCCGCATATTCCTTCCGCCTTCCTTCATGCACTACGTCTTCCTCCCTTCCCCCCTCCCCTCCCTCCTCCTTTCTCCTTCCTTCCTTCCCTTCCTTCCTTCCTTCCTCCCGCCTCCCTCTCCTCTCCCTCCCTCCCTCCCTCCTCCCTCCCCCTCCCTCCCTCCTCCCTCCCTCCCTCCCTCCCCCCTCCCCTCCCCTCCTCCCTCTCCTCCTTCCTTCTCTTCCTCCTTCCTTCCTTCCTTCCTTCCTTCTCCCCCTTCCCTCCCTCCCTCCCTCCCTCCCTCCCTCCCCTCCCACTCCTCTCAGACCATCAAGAGAAGAGTATAGCAAGCAGAATACAAGATTATCATATAAAAATTACTTATATTTTATGTACTAGCAATGAGCAATCCAAAAATGAAATTTAGAAAACAATTCTGTTTATAGTAGCATCAAAAACAATTAGGAAAATATCTAATCAAAGAAGTCAGGACTTGTACACTGAAATCTATAAAACATCAATGAAAAAATAAGGACTGAACAAATGGGAGAGAGATTCCATGTTCATGGATTGGAAACCTTTATGTTGTCAAAAATAGCAATATTCCCTCTAAACACAACACAATCCGTATCAAAATTCCACCTGTGTGTTTTGTTGATTGTAAAATTCATATGGAACTGCAAGGGACCTCAAACAGACAAAAGGACCTGCGAAAGGAACTTGGGCGACTCACAAATCCCAAATTCAAATCTGACCTACAGTAATTAAACTATGATAATCAAGACAGTGTGGTACTGGCATTAGGACAGACATAAAAATCAATGGAATAAAACTGCAAGCCTAAAAATAAGTCTAATATTTATGAGCAATTACTTCTCAATAATGGTGCCAAGACCATTCATAGGGAAACAAGTCTTTTGAGCAACTATGCTTGGACAACTGGGTATCTACAAGCCAAAGAATGAAGCTGGACTTCCACAGTGCACAATATGAAAATGGATCGAAGACCTTACTATAAGACATTTAAAAGAAAACAGGTATGACTTGGATTAGGTAATTTTTTTAAAGATATGATAACAAAAGCACAAATCACAAAAGAAAAAAAAATTTGGACATCACTATATTAAAACTTTTGTGCTTCAAAGAGCACCATTAAGAAAGTGAAAATACTATCCAAAGAATGTGAGAAATATTTGCAAGTAATTAATTGGTAAAGAACTTGCACCCAGAATAAAGAACTCAGTAATAAAAAGAACCCAATTAAGAAATGGGTAAAGTATGTGAATACACATTTGTCCAAAGATGAACAAATAGACAAAAGGACATGAAAAGATGCTCAGCCTTATTAGTCATTAGGGAAATGCAAAAACCATGTAATACTTCACTCTTACAAGGATGGCTAGAATAAAAATGTCAATAATAAGTGTTAGCCAGGATGTAGAGAAATTGGAACTCTCACTCACACACTGTTGGTGGAAATGTCAAAAATAGTCTGGAAAAGTTTGATAGTTCCTAGAAAGGAGTAGGCATATGACCCAACAATTTCACTCCTATGCACATAACCAAGAGAAATAAAAACATATTCACATAGAAACCTGTACACAAATGTTCAGAGTAGTAGCATTTATAATAGCCAAAAAGCAGAAATAACACAAATATCCATCAAATGAATGAACAAAAATATGGTATATCTATACAGTGAAATATTATTCAGCCATAAAAAGAAATGAAGTACTGATACATGCTACAACATAGATGCACCTTGAAAACATAGTTCTAAGTAAAAAGTCAGATACAAAAGGCCACATATTGCACGATTCCATTGATATGAAATGTCCCAAATAGGGGAATCTACAGACAGAAAGATTAGTGATTACCAGGGGTTTTGGTTTGTGTAGGAGAATTGGAGAGGGGGGGAGGGAATTACTGAGGGGAGAATAAAGTCACTCCTAATGGGCACATTTTTTTTTACAGTGATAAAAATGCTCTGTATGCAATGGTGATGGTTGTACAATTTCATGAATATTTTAAAAGCCACTAATTATACAACTTTAAAGTGGTGAATTTTGTTACATGAATTTTACCTGAATTAGAAAAAACAAAAACAAAAAGATGAGGGAAGTACCCTTCCTCTACTTTGAGGTGGATGAGGGAGGGTCAACTCCTGCAAAAGAAATTCATTGTAATTATCTCCAACCTCTCAATGGATTCTTCCCTTAACTGGCAAATATTCAAAGTACCTATCTCTGTCTCTCTCAGGAGGTCTTGCACCAGGTTGTCTAGCATCTGTACCTCAACTTCACTGAATCCTGATAGCCAGCAATGAGATACGCTTGGATATAATATAAGCTGAGGGAAAGGCAGGGCCAGGACTGAAACCCAGTCATCTGACTCTGTAGACTGCATCCTCAACAACTGTGTACCATGTACCAGACACATGCTTATCCCATTTTCTAGTTTGCTAAAGACCAGATGATAGCTAGGATAACTACTCCAGGTCCTGTTCAAATGAATCCATGAATCCTGATTTGAGAATTGATTTGTAGTAATGGTAATGAGTTTCTGGATAAACAGGAATTCATCATGGTGCTTCATTTAGTGTAAAAGCATAGTGTTTGGCAGAGGATTGTTCTTTGACAGACATGAAGGGCTGGCAACAGTGAGATGGTGTAAAGATGCTTGCCCGCATCTCCATGAGGAGTGCGGCCAGACAGCAGGACTGCTCAGAGGCTCCTGGTTCAAGAGCACATCCAAAAGGTAGGGCTGGGGAAGTCACACAATATTGCTCTCAAGGAAATCTGTCATTTATCTGTCATTCAGTCATTGATCCGGAGTCACTTCAAGTGGCAAGTCATTCAGCTACATTCAATGCTTAATAGTAATAAAGAATTCAGGGTGTGCGTGCATGGAGGGGGGGGTTGTGGGGAGGAGACGAGGAGACAGAGGCCATTTTTAGTGAAAAAACAGGAAGCTTCACTGAACATTGTTGCATGCTGAGTCATTTTCAATCATTCGAGTAGTGACAAACTGGTGGGAAGATGACAAACATAACCTTTTCATGAATCTGCTCACATCCTAGGGAATGGTTATGGGGGAAAACCCCCTGGGGATTCCTTTGCTGTTTAAATAAGTAATGTGCTCCACCAAGCTGAGCTATTATGGGAAGTGTGAATTGCTGTGAAGTCACACAAGCACCTGGGGGGAGGGGGTCCGTATCAGGGATCAACAAAATCTTCATGGGTGAAGTGTTTTAAAGTTTGGTTTTGAAGGGTCCTTGAGAAATATGAAATAATTAAGCACAAAATGAAGATGTTGGGTGAGCATGCAGGGAGAGAAGTGCCTGTAACAGATGGCAAAATTGGAAAACCATTTGGAGCCCAGTTTATGGAGAGCTTTGGCTGCCAAGTTTGAAGAATATTCAAAGGGGAACAAATTTTGAAGCAGGGGATATTGAAAAATTAACAAAAATGTTTTAGCAGAATGAAAAAGATTGGAAGAGGTTACAGTCAGGGTAGTTTTAGGAAACTATCAAAAGCAACCAGGACCTGAAAGTATGATGAAGGACAACAACCAACTGGGAAGACTGGAGGGGAAAAAAATTGATATAAACTGTGACAACTGAGACACGAAGGATTTCGATGACGGGGCTGAAAGTGATCCTTTTAAGGAAGAAACAAATTAACAGTAGGCAGCGATGCAAGATGAAGTTTTGGTATAAACTTTGAGGTACCAGAAAGATCTCCTGGGGCTAGAGTCTGAGCAAAAAATATGGATTTATACAAGAATCTCCAGGAGTGGTTGAGGTTGACCAGAGATAACTGGACAAGTAAAGACAAAAAACTAAGTAGAATTATAGTATCCATCCAAGATCTGGATAGTATACATCCAACTGAAAAACAGAGTAGCAGCCAAATTAAGTTCAAGGTGCTGGCAAGGTTCATACTGGCAATTGGGGTGGTTTTGAATATTCTACAGAAGACCATTTTCAGTGGGTTAAGCAGTTCTCACAGTGAGACATTTGCATCAAAATCTTGCAGTGGTTAACAAATGCCAACTTACTGGATCTGAACGGAGAAGGGGGAAAGCCTTGGGACTTTGCATTTTGTTAACAGTCTTCCCCAGGAAATTATAGACTAATAACATTGAGTAGAAGGCAAAAGAGGGAGAAAACTGAAGTTTGTTTTTTAATTCTTTGGTGGCTCACAGAAAAGGTGGAAAGGGTAGATGATCCTTAAGGAGCTAGTAGAAGTTAAAAAAAAATATGGAAAGTGCATGAGAAGGTAAGGGAAATCAAGACTACAAATAAAGTAGCTTTGGGAAAACAATCCTTCTAACAGACTAAGAAATTCTTGAGAAAAACCCCAAAAGGGGTCTGAAATCTCAGCAGCTGTATAAGGAGAACAGAGTGATATTGCTAGGTCACAATCATGAATGAATGAACATCAGCAAATTCAGTTTGAAGCCTCATTTTTAAGGCTTTGTTTTTTGGATATTCATCTTCCTACACAGGTATGCACCCCAAAATAAAACTAGGGAAGTTGTAGTTGTATTTTATCATAAAATTAACCACAACCCAGGATAGTGGTATATAGGGTGAGGAAATCCAACTCATTTGCTGAAGCTGTCAGTTTCCAGAAAAGTTTGGCAGCAGGTTGTATTTTTACGTTGCATGTTTGAAGTTTTCTAAAACAATAAAATGTAAGAGCAAGTTTCTATTTCATTTGGAAAGCTAATTATTTTAGTTTATGGTTCATGTTTTTGGCAGAGCTTCCTGCAGACTGTGGGCTGATTCACAGATAATCAAAATATGTAAGAGTATCCAGACAAAAAAAGTACTTTAATGGTAAGACTTTAGGGTAGAAGTAGTCATCATAGTCAAAATTTCTGTTTTCCTCTTCCTTGAGATATTGTTCAATGGCATTCTAGTAAACAGTAGTGAACAGGAGGCAGTGGTAAGAGAAGTGGTAACATGCCCAGGAAAATAACTATGCAAGTGAGAGCAGCTAGTATGGACAACCAATGACTTTTTCTCTTAAAATATTTTTAAGGGTAGGTTTATTTTGAACTGTTTGTTAAAAGTCTATTTGATGTGAATTCTATATCTGATAACCTATACTCAATTACCATTCACAAACTTCATACAGATATGTTAATACAATTATAGAACTTCAATACTGTGATAATAGAACTTGAGAACTGAAGAGCACACATTTCTTCACGAATTTATTATATAAAATGCCCCCAGAGTATTTGATTTCTCTCCTTTCATTATACACAAGCACATGGATGAGACACTCTTTAAGATGACTGTAGTATCATGAGAGTCCCTTGCATCAAGGTAGTGTACATACCTTAACAGTGTTTCTAAAGGCTGGCCCAGAAAAAACAACAACAAAAAAAGGTTACCTTATCACAAGATGGAAAGCACTGTTTTCTTTTTCCACTAAATTATGATGAAAAATGTCACTGTTTTATTTAGCATTATGGTACATAACAGATCTGTCTCAATTACTAAAATAATTAAAATAATCCTGAAAGACATCCATTTTCCCCTCCACTGATTTGAAAAGCTGTATTTTTCCTGCCAATTTCACAAATCATCAGGCTGATCTATCGTAGTCTGTTAAAACAATCATCAAAGCACAAGCTCAGCTCATCAGCTGTATGTAGCTTGTAGTAAAAGGATATATCCATATGTCTCTCCTTAGTTAAAAATACATAATCCTTTTATTTTATATTGCAATAAAAGAAATTAACATCACAGACACAGAAGACTAGAAAGGGGAAACTACGTACTTCTGAACGCCCAGTAATTTAAACCTATTTGTACTTTTCCATAGTACATGAAAGTAATATTTAACACTTACTTTTTGAAGTAAAACTTAATCTTTGGGGATATACAATGTAAGTAGGACTTAAGAGTAATAGTTCCATTCACTTCCAGGTCTGTTTAATGTATGATTAAATAACAAGGCACAATAGCCATCCTTTCCATTATGTTGCAACACTGATCATGTGCCTTGATAAAATGGCTGATTAGACAAGATGATGGCAACATGAAGGGAAGACTTTGGATTGTCTATTTAAAATGCAGGTAATAAGTAATTAATAAAAAATTTATGTTAAGTGCACTTTCACATGCTTTGTGTTTATAATAAACAACAAACTTCCTAGCTTTCTTGCAACAGGCGTGATTACCATTTCTTTTGGCCAAATGCACTTTTCCCCAGTAAACTTAAAACAACAACAACAACAACAACAACAACAACAAAATAATCCCTGTCCTTTCATATACTAGAAAAAGGATTGGCTACTGGAACAGTTCATTGCAAGACACATGAAGACGACATACTGTGGCATGAGTTGTTTTTAATTTGTTGTGCTGTCACTAAAAGTAAAGTTCTGAGGGCTGCAGTTAAAACATTTCAAGTTCTCCCTTCCATCTTTATTGATTTCAAGATTTTGCACAGAAAACTCTTTGGGGACTAGAACAGCAGCAATTGCATCACACTGTTTTCAAGACTTCAAGTTTCAAAGCAAATTGTTTAAAAAAAAACAAAAAAAAAAAACAAAAACAAAAAACAAAAACAAAAAAAAAACAAAACACAGTTCCTGATTGGAGTTAGATACAGGGACGAAAGTAGCACATACTTGAAGGTTACACAGTCTACAAATGGTGGCAATATTTTCCTTGGGAGAGTAGTTTTGTTGGTATATATTTTTTAAATACTCAAAAAGGCTCAACTTCAAGCAGTAATAAACACAAGCAAAAGTGATTTAACCCTTAAAATAAATATTCAGAAAAACCTCTCTGTACATACAAGTGAAAGAATAAGTAACACTTTCACGCAAAAAAAAAAAAAAATAATAATAATAAAGGATTTGTTCATATAAGTAGCTGAAATCTGCTGTTCCAGCCCACATATCCCCAATAAAGAAGGGAGGCACAGACATAGGTGACTACTGTGGTTCACTATCTTACAGCCTGTTTGTACTGGGACACTATCACCACCAATTTTATCCCTCATTATATTTATTAAAATTTTAAATTTCTTTTTCCTTTTTTTTCTTTTTCTTTTTCTTTTCTTTTCTTTCTTTTTTTTTTTTTTTTTTTTTTTTTTACAGCATGCCAAATCCTTTGGCGTAAGTGATGGCCTTCAACAATCTTTCTTTAAGTTTTTCTTTGCTTGAATATTCCGGCAGTAAAAGGACATTAAAGCAAGTATGAGATGTAGGTAACCTAAATAGGGAGAAGGGGGGGAAAATAGGAAAATAAATCATGGGGAACATGCTCATCATTAAAAAGTCCTACTTTTAGATTGTACCTGTAGTTGAGACGGTTTGCAATGCAGAGTACACGTTAATGCAACTCAAACTTTTTGCTTTTTGTGTACAGCTATCAAGTATCAGTTTGTCTTTATCTTATATATTACTCAATACTGATGATAATGAAGATGGTGATGACTGATGATAACATATTGTATCCACTGAATTATGACAAACCAGACATTGTTTCAGGTATTTAACTGTTAGATCTCACTTAACTAAATCTTCTCACAATAAACCTATCATTATTCCCACTACAGAGCTGACATCACTGAGAAGCAAATTTACTCTAAAGTGGAGAGAATACCCAAATTTGGTTTTTAAGATTTCAAAGTCTGTGTTCTTTAATGCCAGTCAGAAATATTCTTGGCAATATGTTATATAAATGACTTAATAACAAATATAAACAAATTTACATTAAAGTCATCAAATAATACATCAAATAATATGGAATGCTAATAGAAATAAAGAAGGGAGGCACAGACATTTCTATATATTTCTATATATTTAAACCCTCAAATATACTACTGTTCATGAATGATCCTTACTCAACAAAAACATTAACTTATATAATAGAGAACAAATTAAATGCCAAGATTATGAAATTGGATTCAAATGTTAAGATTATGAAACCTAGTGCTGAACAATTTTCCAAGCCTCAATTCAACCATTTTTAAATAGAATACATAATAAGGTCTTGAATTTAAAAATTATGAACTAAAAATTGAATCATATCAATTTGCAAAATTTTAAATCAAGTGAGCTCTGTAATAGTTTTGAAATAGGCCAGTGTGTTAAAAATTTCCTCAAACAGTAATAGAAAAACACTCTCTGAACTAATATTTCATGTGATTTGGATAATTCTATGTAAAACTACAAAAAAATTAATAATTACCTTTCTGTGTCTGGGCCATTTTTGGCTATAATCATCTTTAATTTTCCTAGTCCGCCCACAGGTGCTCTGTCTGTGCCTGTTGTAAACTGCAAGAAGAGTCTTTTCTGCTCATCTGTAAATGAATGAACGATTTCCCAGAACTCTCTGAGAAAAGACAGAATACTGATTTTAGTTTGGCATTCATTTATAACTAGCACTAATAAGAGTTTATGATTTATTAAAACCATATTACAGAGATAACTTGGAAATTAATATCAGAAATCCTGAACATTCATTCCTGGTAATCAAGGATCTACAAATTACTTATACTAATTAATCTTACTGAAACACTTAAAAACATATAAGAGTAATCCACTGCTGCATTATTTAGAATGGTAAAAACTGATAAACCTAAGTGTCCAACAACAGGAAGTAATTATATAAACTATGGTATACTCATAATATATAATCAGCAGCAAACAAAAGACCAAATCCAAAACCCAAATCCTGCGAATTGAAAATACAAGATTTTGGCGGGAAAAGGTGATACAGATTAAGGACAAAATACAGAGAAACACACGTCTAATAGTACTAATCCAAAAGCATACTTTTAAAAAATAAACTTGAACACTTTTGATTTTGTGTACTGTAGAAGTGCGGATGGGGGATAATTCTGATATTTCTGCTATATGCAATTATTTTAAGAGAATGAGTTAGTCCCTGGCATTCCTAAAATCTATGTGATAAAAGTCATGTTGTTATAATGATGCTTGTTATACTCACACCAAAAACAAAATGCAGTACATTAAGAGCAATCTTGACTTGCTTGTTTGAATAATGATGTATCCATAAATTTAACATATACACTAATTCTCAGCTAAAAAAATTTCAAGATTTCAGAAAAAAATTGACAATGTTACTTAGTCAAAGGATAATTTTAATATTTATTTGAAAAGCTCTTTCCGGAATCTTAGCAGAGAATATCACACTTCCTACATGTGTAATTATAATTCTAGTTTTTGATATTCTAGTATTCCAGTATACAATTTCTATTATTAAAATGCAGGCATTTTTGTTGGTACAATGCCAATTCTTCTGACATGAGCTAGCAGCTTTATTAGATTTTTCGGCTCTCTTCAATGTCTTTCTGCTTCTTTTCCCTGACAGTCTAACATCCTCCCCCACCCCTCAGTTCTGGCAAACTTCTCATTCACCTAGAGAAACAACAGAGAACTATATCATAATCACAGGAAGTAAGACATGGAATATCCAGGTGCCTCTTTCAGGAGGACAAAATCGTTCCATAGTCTAGATCACTCCTTTTGGGTGGCTGACAAGAAAAAATAAGTCTCCTGTATGCCAGAGCTTCTGTCAGGGCCGCAGAGCTGCCCTACAAATGAGTGGTAATCAGGTTTTCTCACATTGTAGGAGGGCTCTGAATCCTAACCGAATCAGACACAGGCAGAGAGATAGGACCCTGACCAGTCTGTTTATATTCTTTGTTTATTTATTAGGAATGCAACTATTCAGAAAACTGAAAAAGAGGCTTCTGTATTTCTACCTAAGTCATATGTATGAATCACATTCCATCTACCTCTCTTAAAACTTATGCAGATTAAAATGCAGCGAAAAATCCAATAAAAACACCCATAACTTAAGTTTAGATTAAAACTAGGAAGAAAGAGTGGCAAACTCCCAACTGACACATAAGTTGAGAGTATGAATACCTGAGCCTGAACTAGTAGAGTCCTACAGGAGCAATATGGAAGAGGAGGGTGTGCATAACAATACCGGTTAGAGTTCACCCCGAAAGGGCAGAGCTCTACCCCAAGAGTGTGAACAACTAAGGACAGATAAGAGCAGATAAAGAATCATGTCTTTATAGAGAATAAAAGTGCGCCAAAGATCTGCCAACAAAACACATGAAAACTGTAAACAGATTTCAAATTAAGGTAAAAAAAATTTTAAGTCATAGTAGAGGCTATGAAAGGACAATTAAGTCAGAAACATAACTAAAACTGAAGAAAAGATCTTGAAAGGTATGACAGGAGCAGGGGATAACTGGAAATACAAAGAAAAGAAATCATATCAGATGGAGGAAACTAAAACTGAACTAGAGGAACCACAGGATAAACGAAGCACAATGATAGTACCACAAAAACAGAAGATAAACTTAAATTGAACAAGAAGAAAAGAAGTCATACTTGAGACTTCCTTTCTCAACCCAGAGTCACAGCTGGGAGGGTTTTTCTGCCACAATTGGTCCTGGCCTGGTAAGTGCTTGTCTTTCTTGTAGGGACCCAGAGTCCCTCCTAGCCGAGGGACCCTGAATGGCCGGCAACACGGGCCTAATTTAACTGCCACAAAAGGCACTGAGCACAGCAAGAACTCTCCAGCCCATGGGAGGCTTAAGATACCACACATGTCTGCATGGAGAAGCTGTTCATTTCATCTCCCTCAAGCAACACCATCATGGACCAGTGGGAGCCCTCATGGAATAAGATACATAAAGCAAAGCAGGATTAAGTGCCGCAAAGGCTCTGAAAACTAAAATTGTCTCTGGAACCACAACCCACAAAAAGTATGCTAGGACCCGTGTGTTACACTTGAATAGGATGATTGCCTACTAAAGTAAAATAATGTAAACAGGACCCAGGATCTCCTAACAGACACAATGTCTAGGATGCAAGCCAAATTACAACATGAAAGAACAAGAAACAAGTGTTGTCAACATTGAGATGAACAGGGTATGTTGGAATTATCTCAGAAGGATTTTAATGCATTCATCATAAAAATGATTTTACAATTACAAGCTCTATTGTTTCAGAAATGAAACAAGAGAAAAATCTCAGGAAAGAAACAGTAGTTATTTTTAAAAAGGAGCCAAATGTGAATTATAGAACTGGAAAAACATAGAGAAAAATACTGGATAGGCTCAATAGTAAAGAAGACAGAGGATAAAAAAAGAAACAAACTAGAGAAAACTGGAAAACAAAAGAAAAAACAAACACCAAAACCCAAAACCAAACCAGTCTCAGATACATGTGTAATGATGATAAATGACTGAACACTGGTACTACTAGAAGCTCAGAAAGAAAGGAGAGACACTGGGGCTGAAAAAATATTTGAAGAAATAGTGCCCCCAAATTTTCCATGTTGGGCAAAAAATATAAACAAACAAAAAAACAACCCACAAATCCAAGAAGCTGAACAAATCCCAATGGCATAAACAAAACTACTCTTCAGCAATAAAGAGGAAATAGACATCCCCAAACAAAGGAAAACTAATAGAATCTGCCATTAGTAGACCTGTCTTTGAAGAATGACTAAGAGAAGTCATAAAAGACTCTTAAAGCAAAAGGGAAGAATTGAAATAGCAGAAATACAGGTATACACAACAAAATTCTCATGAATTTTGTAAATCCTGTGATGACTGATATAAAAATTATAACAGTATTAATATTCACAACAATATTTAAAAGTGGGGAAAGAAACCTAATTGAAAGCAAGGTTTCCATACTTCATTGGAAGAGATGCTGATCCACTTTCACATGTGTACAATGTTATGTTACCACAGCAAACAGGAAGAACACTGTACTAAACCATACAACCCAAACAACACTAGAAGTAAATCAAGACGGAATCCTAAAAAAACGTTCAAGTAACAAGATAACCCCTGGAAACAAAATGATAAAGGAGAAACAGAAAACATGAAATGGTAGACATAAGCCCTAATGTATCAATAATTACCTTAAATATGAATTTTCTAACTATATCAATTACAAGGCAGACAGAGTGGATGGAAAAAAAGGACTCAACTACATGTTATTTCTAAGAAACTCATTTCAAAATCAGCAACAGATAGGTTGAGAATAAAACATCAGAAAAAAGATATCATGCAAACATTAAAAAATAAACCAGGAATGGTTATATTCATATTAGATTTAGAGCAAAGAAAATTACAAATTAAAAAAAGGGACTTTATGTAATGATAAAAAGACCAATCCACCAGTAAGACATAATGACTATAAATGGGTATGTACAAAAAAAATAAATGAAAGAAAGAATGCAAGATATGTACCAAATGACAGAGCCTCAAAATACATGAAGCAAACGTGACAGAGATAAAAGGAGTAAGAGAAAAGTATCAGAACTCTCAAATAGTAAAAAACAATTAAGTGCATTCTTGGCATTTAGAGAAACGAAAATTTTGTGTTTACCAAATAAATTGCATGTGATTATTCATAGCAACTTTATTCATAACAGCTCCAAATGAGGAACAAACATGAAGTTTTTCAACAGGCAAATGGCTAAAAAATATTGGCAAATCCCAAAATGTGACATATTAGGTGTGATTCACTTATTTCACATTCTTGAAATGACAAAATTAAAGAAACAGACAACAGATTAGTTGTTGTCAGGGGTTAAGGACCAGAGTGGGCATAGTGAAAAGCTATAGATATATGGGTTTGACGGAATATAGAAGAGCAACAGGAGGAATTCTTGTGGTGATTGAACTTTTCTGAATTTTGACTGTATCCTACTTGTGATATTGTAACTGTTTTATAAAAATTTGCTACTAAGTGAAATATGATAAAGTGTACACAGGGTCTCTGTGCGATTTTTTACAACTGCATACCAATCTAGAATTATCTCACAATAAGAAGTTTAATTTAAAAAATGTTAAAAGAAGATTAATAGATCAGACAGATAGATTCTGGAGGAAAGAAAATCAGTATATGGAGAACCACACCACATAATGATAAATGATCAATCTATCAAAAAGACATACTGAGGCTCAAGGTTTATGCACCAATCAAAAGATCTTCAAAATACATAAAGTCAAAACTGATAGACCTGAAAGGAGGAATGGACACACCCACCAGTATGGAGCATTCAACACCCCTCTCTCTGAGTGACTGACAGAACTACTGGTCACAAAATCTACAAAATCATCAATGAACAAAATCTAAATTAACAATCACCAAACATTCCACCCACCAACACAGAATATACAAATTCAAGAGTACTGAGAGTTACGCAAGAATAAGTTCTCTGACTATAAAAGAATCAAACTAGAAATCAATAAATAAGAGAGAAGAAAGAAGAAAATATCCAAAACCCCTGGAAATTAAACAACATAATTTGGTTTAACAAAGAGAAAGTCTCAAAATAAATTTTAAAAAATACAGATATGAAAAAAAAGAAAAACACAACATATCAAAACATATGGGATATAGCTAAAGCAATAATGAGAATAAAATTTAAAGCACTAAATGCTTACATTAGAAAAGAGGAAAGGTCTCAAACCAATCACTGTTTCTCTCCTCAGTAAGCTAGAATGAGAAGAGCAAAATAAACCAAAACAAAGGAAGAAACTAATAAAGAGCAGAAATCAATGAAATTGAAAATAAGAACAGAGAAATAAAAAGCCAGCTTTTCAATATAATCAATAATTTCAAATCTCTCAACAAAGACTAACAAGTTAAAAAAAAAACATAATTACCACTATGAGGAATAAAAAAGGGTATGATCAGTTCAGACCTGCAGACATCAAAAGAATAAGAAGGGAATATTATGAACTCTTCACACATAAATTTGACTACTTAAATAAAATAGATCAACTCTTTGAATAACACAAACTACCATAACCTACCCAGTATGAAAGAATATCTTAATCGTTTTATAAACACTGAAGAAACTGAATTTCAAATTCTCCCCCAAAAAAAGGGAAATTTCCAGGCCCAAATGATTTCGTTGGAGAATTCCACGAAACATTTAAGAAACAATTAGTACCACCTTAACACAATCTCTCCTACAAATAGAACACTTCCCAACTTTACGAGGCCAGAATTAATCCTAATGTTTAAACCAGACCAAGACAACATAAAAAAAAGACAAAAACTATAGGCCAGTATATCTCATGAACTCAAGACACAGAAATAATCAACCACCATTACCACGTCAAATGTGACAATGAACTAAATGGAAATGACTGAGATATGGAAAGTTGGTTCAATAATGGAAAATCCATTAATGCAGTGTGCTGTATCAAATAGAAATTAAGAAAACCATGCTTCTAGCAACAGATGTGGAAAAAACATCTGACAAAAAGCCAAAAGCCTGTTCACAGCAAAGCTCAACAAACAAAGTATAGGGGGGCTTCCCTGGGTGGCTCAGTGGTTTAGCGCCTGCCTTCGGCCCAGGGCATAATCCTGGAGTCCTGGGATCGAGTTCCACATGAGGCTCTCTGCAAGGAGCCTGCTTCACCCTCTGCCTATGTCTCTGCCTCACTCTCTGTGTCTCTCCTGAATAAATAAATGAAATCTTAAGAAACAAAAGACAATAAAACAAAACAAGAAGACAAAACAACAACAACAACAAGGTACAGAGGTTGGAACCTCTTGAATTTGTAGAGCACCAACTACACTAATATGAAGCTTAAGAGATAAAGATAAATGCTTTCTCCTAAATTCAGGAACAAGTCAAGGCTTTTGTTTTAACTACTCTTATTTAGCACAGTGCTAAAAGTTTTAGCATAAATAAGGCAGGAAAAAAAGTGATAAAAGGCATACAAACTTAAAAATAAGCAAAACTATCCCTATTTAGAGATGACATGACTATCTACAAAGAAAACCCCAAGAGGTCTCAAAAAAAAAAACCTAAAAAACCTTCTAAAATAATTGAATAGAAGATCAACATGTAAAAAAAAAAAAATCAATCATATTCCTGTATACTAACATGTGGGAACCAAAATTAAAAATACAATGCCATTTTAATAAAAGGACCTAAATAAATGACGAATTATACTGTATTCATAGGTTGGACAGTGAACATAGTAAAAATGTCTGTTCTCCCCAATTTGATCTTAATGTAATTCCTATCAAAATTTCATCAAGGTTTTTTAAGCATAGTCAAAGTGAATATAAAATTTGTATGTTAAAGAGTAGCTAAAATATGGAAAAGACAAGAAATCTTTCATTCGCACTCTTATCTGATGTTAACGTTTACCATTTACCTATAGTAATACAGACAGTGCAGTATTGGCAGAGGGATGGATAGAAACACAGATCAAGGGAATAGCATAGGGAATTCAGAAAAAGATTTATATAAACATTATACACTGATTTTTGACAAAGATGCAAAAACAAATCAGTAAAGGAAGGATAACTTTTTCAATAAATTATATGGGAACATATGGACATCCATAGGCCAAAAGTGAATCTTGACTTAAATCTCAAATGTTATATAAAAATTAACTCAAAATGGACACACTTCAATATAAAATGTAAAACTGTAAAAAATTTTAGGAAAAAAAAAATCTTTAGGACCTAAGGCTGGCCAAGAATCTTAGATTTGACTTTACCAAAAACATGATCCATAAAAGAAAAATCAAGGTTAATCAAAATGAAAACCTTCTGCTATGCAAAGATTCTGTTAAGATGAAAAGATTAACTACAGGAGTAGGAGAACGTACTTGCAAAGCACGTACCTCAAAAAGGACTAAAAATTATGAAGAACACAAAATTCAATAAAACCCCAGACATTTCACCAAAAATAATATATAGATGGCAAATAAGTACATGAAAAAATATTCCACATTATAGCCATCAAGGGTAGTTCAAATTATAGCACAATGAGGTATCATCACAACCTATCTAGGAGAAAGGATAAAGTTAACAATTTTGACACCAACAAATGCTAGCAATAATATGGAGAAACTGGATCATTCATATACCCCAGGGAAATGAAAAATGGTACAGGGACTCTGGAAAATAATTTGGCAGTTTCTTAGAAATCTAAACATGTACTTATCATATGACCCAGGATTGCACTCCTGGGCATTTATACCAGAGAAATGAAAACTTATGTTCACACAAAAATCTGTGCTTAAATGTTTAGTAGCTTTATTCCTAATAGCCAAATCTGACAATAACCCAAGTGTCCTTTAACAGTTGAATGGTTAAACCAAATCTGGTACATGTATGCCATGCAATTCTACACATGGCAATAAAAGGGAATGACTAGTTGATTCATGTGACAATTTTGATGGATCTCAAGGTAATCATGCTGGGGTGCAAAGTATGCCTAGAAAGGGAGAGCAACACAGACCCTTCTGGTGATGAAAAAGTTGTACACTAAGATGAGGATAGTGGTTATCTGAATCTATACAATGTGATCCAAGTACACGAACTGAACGTACATAGAAATAAGGGCCTAACCACTGATGAAATCTGAATATGATCTACAGGATGAACCAATATCAACTTCCTGAATTTGAAACTGTGCTATAGTTATGCAAAATGTTACCACTGTGGGAAAGTAGAGAGGCTATTACAGGACCAACCTATACTTTAAAAGAAAATTCCAATAATCTACAGTTATTTCCAAATAAAATTTTTAAAAACTCCAAAGAACAAAACTTTCAACAAAGAAATGTCCAGGCCCAGATAGTCTCCTCTGGTGAATGTGAACAAATATTTAAGAGAAAAAAATACCAATCTTACGCAAGTATTTCTGAAAATAAGGAACAGTTTTCTTTTTCAACTCACTACAAGGGTAGCAAAAGCCTGATGTGTATAAAAAAAAGGTAATTATAGGTCAATATTCCTCATGAATACAGACCTTAAAATGTTAGTAAAATAAAAGAGCAACACATTTATAACTAATAGACCACACGGCTAAGTAAGGTTTATCTAGAAATAAAAGGCTGATATAATATGGAAAAATTCAATGAAATGAATCACATTAACTGTGGGGAGAGGATAATTAAATCTGAATTTGATAAAATCTTAATTTTTTTTTAAATTTTTAAATAAGATTTTATTTATTTGACAGAGAGAGCACAAGCAGGTGGAGCAGCAGGCAGAGTGAGAGAGAGGAGGCTCGGAGCCCGATGTGAGGGTTGATCCAGGACTCTGGGACTCTGGGACTCTGGGACATGACCTGAGCTGAAGGCATAACTGACTGGGACATGACCTGAGCTGAAGGCATAACTGACTGAGCCACCCAGGTGTTGCTTGATCAAGCCTTTTAAACAGAAAGTCAGTATCAACTACAAAGAAACTGTAGTAGTCCTCGACTCTCACCCCAAAACACTAAGGAGGGCCATTTAAAAAGATACCTCTAAGTCTCTTAGTAAATGAAATCAGGGAGTGCTTTATCAGCAACTAGAAAACATATACACAAAAACTTCCTTAAGAATCAACATTTAACACTTTATTTTTATTAATGCTAGACTCTTAAATGTTCATGTTTTACATTTAGTTGTTTTTGAAAAATTTATTTTCATTAACTTTATCAGTGGTAACAATTGTAATAGAATTATATTTTTAACAATAAAAACTAAAATACCTTTATTGGTTTTTTTCTATTACATCAAGTGTTATGCTACTAATTTTTAGCTTAAATGTATTAAACAGTTTCAAAGTGTTTTATTCATTTCAATTCAATAACATCTGAACACTTAAAATGAAATAAATATCAACCAAGATAACAATATCGCCAATTTTTTCCTGGTATTATAATAACTATTGTAAGTCTTCAACTTTCTAGTAGTTGTAGATTCTATTTAATCAGTGAATATTTTCTTATATATGTTGACAAAATAAGAAGTTTGAATTTTGTTTAAAAAGGTTTTAAGAATACCGTTAATGGTGAGAATGATTTGGAAGCTACTACACCCATCTTTTCATTTGCCTTTCAAATCACACATTAACATATGATCTTAAGTATCAAGTAGGAATTATGTTATAAGCTAGAAATAAAAACTTTAAAAAATAATTTCTCTATAAAGAACACAAAAAATATTTCCAACTATTCTCAAAGAAAAACTAAGAGGTGACAAACCTATCTGTGATTAACATCACTAACAAATACTACTGTGAAGTCCTTGGGACTCACAGTGAGGTTTTATCTTGTCCTCAACCCTTTCATGTGTCAATTTGAAACTTCAGGTAAGTAGCATATTAGCAGTTGCTTAGTTATATAATTGCTACTAGAAATGACTTAGGGTGTACTAAAAAAGAAGAAATACAAGTATCCTCCTACATAGCAGGAAGAATAAAATAACAGAAAAATAATGTAATATAAAATGTTATTCATCTCTAGATACAGCTGATACTCAATTCTGGTGTTCACATACTGGAGTCTTAGAGCAATTACCTTCAGAAACAACCTCCAGAAGTTATGTTTGCATTCCTCAACTTATCCCACTAGTAGGCAACAAAAAAGCACCTTTGTCCCCGTTTACCAATCTCCACAAGGGAGGAAGAAGTCTGTCTTTTAAGATTGAATAGTATAGTACAGAAAAGGAGATAGTATGGTATTGAACAGCATCTGTTTGGAATCACGTAAGATTGGGAATCTCTACATTTTTCTGTGAAAATCTGGGGCTCAGTTTCTTCAGGTGTAAAACAAATACTAATATGTATCTTGGCATGTGATTATAAAGATTAAATAAAAGAATGTAAATTTCACACAAAGGGTATTTCAAATAGGGTCAAGAATAACAGCTCACTAACACAGGGTTCAAAAGAAAAGAGAAACTTTCAGCGATGATTTTCATCATTTTCGAACCAGCAGTAAGCACATGCTAATCAGAATCACTAGGAATGTTAGGTCATTTATACCCCAAATGCAGAATAAAACATGTGACTTACATAAAACACTTCAATCAAGAAATGAATCATAATAATAAAAACTGGTGATATTATAAATACACTTCTAATATAGATTAAGAATTTGTGAGTTTGCTTATGTGCTAAGTAATACCTAGAGATGAAGGTCTAAAGCATGAAGTACACACCCCTTTGATGAATTTCATCTTCCTTTTAAGAATTAAGTACCTCACCTAATCAGAACAGAGTCCCTGGTATAGCCACCGTCATATTCTGTAGTTTCTTCTAGTGCTTGGAAATCTAGATTCTGCAAATTCAAGAAAATATGTCTTAACATATATATCACACCATTACAAACAATAGGGTGTTTTTCAGACACTTTGCTTTCTTACCCGGCTTCCACATATAAGCAATTCAATTTCCTCTGGTCTGAATAAATACTTTAAAGGAGATTCGTTGGTCACCATATGAAAACCTCTCCGAAAAGCTTTGAACTGTTTTTCTACTGATTTATTGAGAATGTAGTCAGAATAGAGATTGACAAATTCCTGCAGAAAACATTAACCACAAGAACTTCTTATAATATACTATACAAGTAAAACACAACAAGATACTGGGCTGCATAGCTTGTTTTTATTTTCCCAGAGAAGGAATGAACATTCATGAATATTTTTAAAGATTCATATTTTACACATAGAAAGGAAAATACAGGCATACCTCAGAGATATTGTGAGGCTGGTTTCAGTTCATTACAATAAAGTGAATACTGCAATAAAGCGAGTCAAATGAAGTTTTTGGTTTCTCAGTGCATAGAAAAGTTATGTTTATACTACACTGTAACTGATGTTTGTAATAATAGTATGTCTCAAAAAATGTATGTACCTTAATTTTTAAAATATTGCTAAAAATTGTTAACCATCATTTTGAGTTTTCAATGAGTCAGAGTCATTGAGCATAGGTCATAATAAATACAATAATGATGAAAAAGTTTGAAAAATGTGAATTAACCAAGTGTGACAAAGAGACACAGAGTGAGCAAATGCTGTTAGAAAATGGTGCTGACAGATTTGCTCAATACAGGGTTGCCATAAAACTTTATAAAAAAATGCAACATCTGCAAAGTGCAGTAAAGTACAATAAAACAAGGTATATCTGTACCTTTAACAATTTCACAGCTCTCTGCAATAGCAAATATTGAACTCTAAAAAGGCCATGTACATAAACTAATTATGTACGTTTCAATTTTGATTTTATATTAAGTAAGACTGAATATAAAAGCAGGCCTCAATACAATTTTGAGTCCGTCAACCAGGTGTGTGAACACAGAGACATTTAAATCATGTATATATCTATTTGCAAAACGAACAACTGCAATGTACTAGATCTGAGCAAACCAGGAAGCCTCATGTTGTCTATGCTAGAATATTTGGGAAGTTGCCTACTGTTATCCAGTTCAGCCAAAATGTTGGTGTTTTACTTGATAAAGAAGTTGGTACCAAATCATAAACGCTAAATGCATTTTGTATCCTAACTAGAGATTATAGTATTTTATCAAAAATTATATTATAAAACTATGGTTTTTAAAGGTTTACTATATAGTTTACCTTAAGTTTCCTGTCACGTTCCGGGTTATTCCCCTCTGTTTCCAGATGCTTACAGAAAACATGTATCTAACTTAAAAAACACTTTTCACTAGTATTTTTAAGTCACATATGTGTATATATATATATATATATATATATATATATATTAAAGGCAATGATAATTTGTTGGGTGATAAGGATCCTAATCATGAGGTCCTTGTTTCTCTCCCCTTTACAGTTCAGTATCATAAATACATTGTTTCTGCTTTTTATTACAGCCACATTGTGTCACTATCTCCTACTCCTGTCCTTTTTCTTAAAAAGGGCAAGTTTAGCCCAACTACAGACTCATACTAGCTTACACCAAAGATTTAGAAAACTGTGGCTTTCACTTATAAGAATTTGATTACCTGATTTCTTGATTTTCTGTATGAACTAGTTTAGATACTTCTTTAAAAATTACAAGCATATATGCTTTAAAACTGTTAATAAAGAAACAATGATGATATTAAACACTTATTACCTTCCTATTTTCATTTGTAATTGGAATTTTATCACCATTTTCCTTTAAATCATACATCATGGGATTACCAAAGAGGTCTGTCTGAGATATCTGGAAAGTGATCATCATGTCATCTTCCACATTCCCTTCATATTCCAATAAATCTTTTAAACTCTGATAGAGGACCTAACAACCAGAAATGAAAAATTAGGCTACCACAAAACTATAAAATACAAGTTTCCCTCTTCTTAGGAAGAAAAAAAGAGACAATAAGAACTAAAGCACAGAAAACAAACAACAACAAAA